>NC_074696.1:8206971-8299471 GCF_029448725.1 Salvelinus fontinalis
TCCTTGATGCCCTTCCAGACTCCCTCTGCCTACCGAAGGACGTCAGAGGATGAAAAATCAGTTAACCTTGCGCAATACGCTAGATGCAGTTGCACCCCTAAAAACAAAAAACATATGTCATAAGAAACTAGCTCCCTGGTATACAGAAAATACCCGAGCTCTGAAGCAAGCTTCCAGAAAATTGGAACGGAAATGGCACCACACCAAACTGGAAGTCTTCCGACTAGCTTGGAAAGACAGTACCATGCGGTATCGAAGAGCCCTCACTGCTGCTCGATCATCCTATTTTTCCAACTTAATTGAGGAAAATAAGAAGAATCCAAATTGTAATTTTGATACTGTCGCAAAGCTAACTAAAAAGCAGCATTACCAAAGAGAGGATGGCATTCACTTTAGCAGTAATAAATTCATGAACTTCTTTGAGGAAAAGATCCTGATCATTAGAAAGCAAATTACGGACTCCTCTTTAAATCTGCGTATTCCTCCAAAGCTCAGTTGTCCTGAGTCTGCACAACTCTGCCAGGACCTAGGATCAAGGGAGACCCTCAAGTATTTTAGTACTATATCTCTTGACAAAATGATGAAAATAATCAATCATGGCCTCTAAACCTTCAAGCTTCATGCTGGACCCTATTCCAACTAAACTACTCAGAGAGCTGCTTCCTGTGCTTGGCCCTCCTATGTTGAACATAATAATTGTCTCTCTATCCACCGGATGTGTACCAAACTCAATAAAAGTGGCAGTAATAAAGCCTCTCTTGAAAAAGCCAAACCTTGACCCAGAAAATATAAAAAACTATCGGCCTATATCGAATCTTCCATTCCTCTCAAAAATTTTGAAAAAGCTGTTGCGTAGTAACTCACTGCCTTCCTGAAGACAAACAATGTATACGAAATGCTTCAGTCTGGTATTAGACCCCATCATAGCACTGAGACTGCACTTGTGAAGGTGGTAAATTACCTTGAATGGCGTCAGACCGAGGCTCTGTATCTGTCCTCGTGCTCCTAGACCTTGGTGCTGCTTTTGATACTATCGATCACCACATTCTTTTAGAGAGATTGGACACCCAAACTGGTCTACACGTACAAGTTCTGGCTTGGTATAGATCTTATCTGTCGGAAAGATATCAATTTGTCTCTGTGAATGGTTTGTCCTCTGACAAATCAACTGTAAATGTCGGTGTTCCTCAAGGTTCCGTTTTAGGACCACTATTCTTTTCACTATATATTTTTCCTCTTGGGGATGTCATTCGAAAACATAATGTTAACTTTCACTGCTATGCGGATGACACACAGCTGTACATTTCAATGAAACATGGTGAAGCCCCAAAATTGCCCTCGCTAGAAGCCTGTGTTTCAGACATAAGGACGTGGATGGCTGCAAACTTTCTACGTCTGAACTCGGACAGAACAGAGATGCTTGTTCTAGGTCCCAAGAAACAAAGAGATCTTCTGTTGAATCTGACAATTAATCTTGATGGTTGTACAGTCGTCTCAAATAAAACTGTGAAGGACCTCGGCGTTACTCTGGACCCTGATCTCTCTTTTGACGAACATATCAAGACTGTTTCAAGGACAGCTTTTTTCCATCTACGTAACATAGCAAAAATCCGAAACGTTCTGTCCAAAAATGATGCAGAAAAATTAATCCATGCTTTTGTTACTTCTAGGTTAGACTACTGTAATGCTCTACTTTCCGGCTACCCGGATAAAGCACTAAATAAACTTCAGTAGGTGCTAAATTCGGCTGCTAGAATCCTGACTAGAACCAAAAGATTTGATCATATTACTCCAGTGCTGGCCTCCCTACACTGGCTTCCTGTTAAGACAAGGGCTGATTTCAAGGTTTTACTGCTAACCTACAAAGCATTACATCGGCTTGCTCCTACCTATTTTTCCGATTTGGGCCTGCCGTACATACCTACACGTACACTAAGGTCACAAGACGCAGGCCTCCTAATTGTCCCTAGAATTTCTAAGCAAACAACTGGAGGCAGGGCTTTCTCATATAGAGCTCCATTTACATGGAATGGTCTGCCTACCCATGTGAGAGACGCAGACTCGGTTTCAACCTTTAAGTCTTTACTGAGGACTCATCTCTTCAGTAGGTCATATTGAGTGTAGTCTGGCCCAGGAGTGTGAAGGTGAACGGAAAGGCTCTGGAGCAACGAACCGCCCTTGCTGTCTCTGCCTGGCCGGTTCCCCTCTCTCCACTGGGATTCTCTGCCTCTAACCCTGTTACAGGGGCTGAGTCACTGGCTTACTGGTGCTCTTCCATGCCATCCCTATGAGGGGTGTGTCACTTGAGTGGGTTGAGTCGCTGACGTGGTCTTCCTGTCTTGGTTGGCGCCCCCCTTTGGGTTGTGCCATGGCGGAGATCTTTGTGGGCTATACTCGGTCATGTCTCAGGATGGTAAGTTGGTGGTTGAAGATATCCCTTTAGTCGTGTGGGGGCAGTGCTTTGACAAAGTGGATGGGGTTAAATCCTGCCTGTTTGGGGTGTCATCGGATGGGGGCACAGTGTCTCCTGACCCCTCCTGTCTCAGCCTCCAGTATTTATGCTGCAGTAGTATATGTGTCGGGGGCTAAGGTCAGTCTGTTATATCTGGAGTATTTCTCCTGTCTTATCTGGTGTCCTGTGTGAATTTAAGTATGCTCTCTCTAATTCTCTCTTTCTTTCTCTCTTTCTTTCTTTCTTTCTTTCTTTCTTTCTTTCTTTCTCTCGCTCTCTCGGAGGATCTGAGCCCTAGGACCATGCCTCAGGACTACCTGGAATGATGATTCCTTGTTGTCCCCAGTCCACCTGGTCGTGCTGCTGCTCCAGTTTCAACTGTTCTGCCTGCGGCTATGGAACCCTCTCTAGGTTCCTCTCTAGGTTTCTTTCTAGGTTTTGACCTTTCTAGGGAGTTTTTCCTAGCCACTGTGTTTCTACACCTGCATTGCTTGCTGTTTGGGGTTTTAGGCTGCGATTCTGTACAGCACTTTGATAAATCAGCTGATGTAAGAAGGGCTTTATAAATACATTTGATTTGATTTTGATTTGATTTGATTGCTGAGTGTTGTGGACAGGTTGGTGGAGCGTTGTGGACAGGTTAGTGGAGCGTTGTGGAGGGTTGTGGAGTGTTGTGGACAGGTTAGTGGAGTGTTGTGAAGGGTTGTGGACAGGTTAGTGGAGTGTTGTTGAGTGTTGTGGACAGGTTAGTGGAGCATTGTGGACAGGTTAGTGGAGCATTGTGGACAGGTTAGTGGAGCGTTGTTGAGTGTTGTGGACAGGTTAGTGGAGCGTTGTGGACAGGTTAGTGGAGCATTGTGGACAGGTTAGTGGAGCGTTGTGGACAGGTTAGTGGAGTGTTGTGGAGGGTTGTGGACGGGTTAGTGGAGCGTTGTGGACAGGTTAGTGGAGCGTTGTTGAGTGTTGTGGACAGGTTAGTGGAGGGTTGTGGACAGGTTAGTGGAGCGTTGTAGACAGATTAGTGGAGCATTGTGGACAGGTTAGTGGAGCGTTGTTGAGTGTTGTGGACAGGTTAGTGGAGGGTTGTGGACGGGTTAGTGGAGCGTTGTGGACAGGTTAGTGGAGCGTTGTTGAGTGTTGTGGACAGGTTAGTGGAGGGTTGTGGACAGGTTAGTGGAGCGTTGTGGACAGGTTAGTGGAGCGTTGTGGACAGGTTAGTGGAGTGTTGTGGAGGGTTGTGGACGGGTTAGTGGAGCGTTGTGGACAGGTTAGTGGATAGCTAGAATCCCATGACTCTGGATCAGAAGGTTGCATGTTCAATCCCAGTTCTGGACACTAGTTTTGGATTTAAACCTATCTCAAACCTTAACCCTTACCTTAACCCTCACCTTAACCCTCACCTTAACCCTTACCTTAACCCTAACCTTAACCCTCACCTTAACCCTCACCTGAACCCTCACCTGAACCCTAACCTGAACCCTAACCTGAACCCTAACCTTAACCCTTACCTTAACCCTTACCTTAACCCTAACCTTAACCCTAACCTTAACCCTAACCTTAACCCTAACCTGAACCCTAACCTGAACCCAACCCTTAACCCTCACCTTAACCCTCACCTTAACCCTCACCTTAACCCTCACCTTAACCCTCACCTTAACCCTCACCTTAACCCTTACCTTAACCCTTACCTTAACCCTTACCTTAACCCTCACCTTAACCCTGACCTTAACCCTCACCTTAACCCTCACCTTAACCCTAACCTTAACCCTAACCTTAACCCTCACCTGAACCTTAACCTGAACCCAACCCTTAACCCTCACCTTAACCCTCACCTTAACCCTCACCTTAACCCTCACCTTAACCCTCACCTTAACCCTTACCTTAACGCTTACCTTAACCCTTACCTGAACCCTTACCTTAACCCTTACCTTAACCCTTACCTTAACCCTAACCTTAACCCTTACCTGAACCCTTACCTTAACCCTTACCTTAACCCTTACCTTAACCCTTACCTTAACCCTAACCTAACCCTTACCTTAACACTAACCTTAACCCTTACCTGAACCCTTACCTTAACCCCTACCTTAACCCTTACCTTAACCCTAACCTTAACCCTTACCTTAACCCTTACCTGAACCCTCACCTTAACCCTAACCTTAACCCTAACCTTAACCCTTACCTTAACCCTTACCTTAACCCTAACCTTAACCCTTACCTTAACCCTTACCCTAACCCTTACCTTAACCCTTACCTTAACCCTTACCTTAACCCTTACATGAACCCTTACCTTAACCCTTACCTGAACCCGTACCTTAACCCTTACCTGAACCCGTACCTTAACCATTCAGAATGAGTGTCGAAACTGAATGTTTTAATCCTATCCAAAATCTTTACCTTAATTATTCAGAATGAGTGTCTAAACTTAATCCTTAACTTCAAAATTTGACGTTTGGAGAAATGGAACGATACAGAGTAGCAGGAACAACAAAAAACCTCTTGAAATTTGATGTAGGAGAAAGTGGATAAACGTCTCATTCTGCAGTGACATTGTGAGAGCTTGCTGCAGCCAATGGTTTAATGCCTTTCCATTCACTCTGTTCCAGACACTATTATCAGCCGTCCTCCCCTCATCAGCCTCCACTGGTATATGTGTGTGTGTGTGTGTGTGTGTGTGTGTGTGTGTGTGTGTGTGTGTGTGTGTGTGTGTGTGTGTGTGTGTGTGTGTGTGTGTGTGTGTGTGTGTGTGTGTGTGTGTGTGTGTGTGTGTGTGTGTGTGTGTGTGCACGTGCGTGCGTGCGTGTGCGTGTGTGTGTGTGTTAAGATTCCCATTACGATTAAAAGTATGTCCTGGATCTCCAGGAATAGCTCACCTTTGACCCCCCCAGCTGAGGAAAGGGTGACATCAGCTGCTCCTGAACTAACCATCCCACTACACCTGGGTTGTGTTCAGTCAAACTGAAACGTGTCCTCCTGTCCGCCTCAAACACACTAGACCTGGGTTTAATAAGCACTATTGAAATAGTTACGTTTGAAACGGAACAGAAGAAAACTGATTGAAACAAGGAAGGACTACCTGAACTTGTTCAATAAGAAAAATGTTGTTTTCATTTGCAAAAAAAAATATTTTTCTATGGTGTGTTCTAATGAATTTGAGTATTGTTCCGTTGGCAGCAAACTGGAGAAAAAACGTTTCCTGCAATATTAACAAACCTGGGGTAAAAATCGTACTTAAAATCGTTCAAATATTTTAAAGCATTTGCTGTAACTAAGCCTGGCTTGGGTGAGGTTCGGTTTAGCACTTTTCCATTGAATTAAACCAGATGAGCTCTATCTAACTTCAGGGTTAAACCAAGTTAACGACACACTGGTGTATTAATCTAAATCACATAACAAATCCCCATCGAAATATGTCAATATAAACTAAAGATACGTGTGTTTTTTTTTTTTTTGCATTTGGTTGCGTCTCAATCCACCACATCCGCCGATGGCGAACTTCCTCATCTGCGGTGAAAGGTGGCAGTGCTAGGAGAAGGTGTTTTGTCAGACCAATTGACCATCACGAAAATCCGTCTTCTCGTGAAAAACGTCTGTAGCGTCTGAACGGTTAGACAGAACTATTTAACTATTATAAAAATTGTTAAATCAAATAGCTGACTGATCCATCGTATTAAAACAATTCCATCTAAGAAATCCCCCAACATCATAGACTCTAAAGAATTAACCGTCTCAAATATCTGGACTGAAAACTTGCAGGCTCAGAGACACACACACACACACACACACACACACACACACACACACACACACACACACACACACACACACACACACACACACACACACACACACACACACACACACACACACACACACACACACACACACACACACACACACACACACACACACACACACACACACACACACACGCGCACGCACATTAAGATTTTGATAGGAAGAAATGATAGGATGTCACATTAGACTACTTGGAAATGCCACAGATTTTCTAGGGAACTGTTTTGCCAGGGTCACCAAACCCAAAAATGCGTGCCAAATAGCACCCTCTTCGCTACGTAGTGCACTACTTTGACGAGGGTCCGTATGTGCTCTGGTCAAACGTAGTGCACTATAAAGGGAATAGGGCTCTGCTGAAAAGTAGTGCACTATAAAGGGAATAGGGTGCCATTTGGGAGGCATCCACTGCGATGCCTGAGGACTAGGAGGAGAGGAGAATATGAGGCAACATGACTGCTGTACGTAAGGCTGCTGTTACATAAGACAGAGAGAGAGTGCAACCCCAGCATTGAACTCTGAACCTCGGAGAAGGGAAAGTGCAGAGAACAGAGAACATGACGTGAGCACAAGGGGGAAGAGAGAGAGAGAGAGAGAGGTGAGAAAGGGAGAAAATAGGGGAGAGAGAGGGGAGAGAGAGGGTAGAGAGGGGACAGAGGGTAGAGAGAGCGAGAGAGAGAGAGATTGAGAGAGACAGAGAGAGAGAGATTGAGAGAGGGGGGGGGGCGGGGGGAGACAGAGAGAGACAGAGAAAGTAGAGAGAGACAGAGACAGGGGAGACAGAGAGACAGAGAGAGTAGGGAGAGTAGAGAGAGACAGAGAGAGAGAGAGGGGGAGACAGATACAGAGAGAGACAGAGAGAGCGAGAGGGGGGCGGGGGAGACAGGGGGAGACAGAGAGAGACAGAGCGAGTAGAGAGAGACAGCGAGAGTAGAGAGAGACAGAGAGAGTAGAGAGAAAGACGAGGAGACAGAGAGAGACAGAGAGAGTAGAGAAAGACAGAGAGAGTAGAGAGAAAGATGGGGAGCCAGACAGAGAAAGAGAGAGACAGACAGAGTAGAGCGAGACAGAGAGAGTAGAGCGAGACAGAGAGAGTAGAGCGAGACAGAGAGAGTAGAGAGAGACAGAGAGAGTAGAGCGAGACAGAGAGAGTAGAGAGAGACAGAGAGAGTAGAGAGAGACAGAGAGAGTAGAGAGAAAGATGGGGAGCCAGACAGAGAAAGAGAGAGACAGACAGAGTAGAGCGAGACAGAGAGAGTAGAGCGAGACAGAGAGAGTAGAGCGAGACAGAGAGAGTAGAGCGAGACAGAGAGAGTAGAGATAACGTTAAAAGATGCTACTATCTCTACTTACTGTAGATTTGAATAGAACGGAATGAAGCAGGTTAAGATAGCGTTATCCTATATGGTTAAAATTTCACTTACCCTCTATAATGGATCTACAGTATTATCATATTGCTTAACACAGACACAGACACTCACACAACCCCCTCCCCCATACACACTTCAAGGCATCACTCCATATCACTCACCCTTCAGTCGACATTCCCTCTCGGATAGACAGGATCATCTCATCTTCCTCCTCCTCCTCTATCCTCTTCCTCCTTCTCTTCCTTCTCCTCCTCCTCCTGCTCTTCCTCCTCCTCCTTCTCCTCCACCTCCTCCTTCTTCTCTTCCTCCTTCTCTTCCTCCTTCTCTTCCTCCTTCTCTTCCTCCTTCTCTTCCTCCTTCTCTTCCTCTTCCTCCTCCTTCTCTTCCTCCTCTTCCTCTTCCTACTCCTTCTCCTCCTCCTCCTCATCCTTTACCTCCTTCTCTTCCTCATCCACCTCCTCGTCCTTCTCCTCCTTCTCCTTCTCCTCCTCCTCCTCCTCCTCCTCCTCCTCCTCCTCTTCCTCTTCCTTCTCCTCCTCCTTCTCCTCCTCTTCCTCATCCTCCTCCTTCTCCACCTTCTCTTCCTCCTTCTCTTCCTCATCCTTCTCCTCCTCCTTCTCTTCCTCATCCTCTTCATCACCCTCCTCCTCATCCTCATCCTCCTCCCCCTCCTCATCCTCCTCCACCTCCTCCTCCTGCTCCTCCTCCTCCTCCTCCTTCTCTTCCTCCTCCTCCACATTCTCTTCTTCCTTCTCCTTTTCCTTCTCATCTTCCTCTTTCTCCTTCTCTTCCTCCTTCTCCTCCTTGCTTGTGCAGCACCAGGGTACCTCCAGCATCATGACAGGGTCACTAACAATGCCTAACAAGATGGAACAGAGAGTCAATTATAGAGTAGTGTATGTGTCTGTTGGCTAATAACTCACACGGTGATACCAATTCTTGCTACACAGTCTGAAACCTAAACAGTAAAGCAGTGCAGAAACATGGAAAGTTACCTTTCAAGCCAGAATTTTGAATATAATTCCTTTTAAACTTACTATACCGGTTGTCTTTCGCGGTTGGTCATTCAGATGTTTGAAATGTAAGACAAAATATCCACATGAAAATATTGTTTACACAACTTTTTAGAGCACCGGTACTGAAGTTTACATTTCTATCACCTGGTACTGTCACGCCCTGGCCTTAGTTATCTTTGTTTTCTTTATTATTTTAGTTAGGTCAGGGTGTGACATGGGGGATGTTTGTGTGTTTTTGTCTATGTCTTGACGTTAGTTGCTTGTGTCTGCACTTTCGTTTGATAGCGTCACAGTCGTTTGTTGTTTTGTCTAGTTTGTATTAGTGTTCGTTTCTTCTTCTATTAAAAAGAAGATGTATTTATATCACGCTGCGCCTTGGTCCTCTCTTTCACCTAACGATGATCGTGACAGGTACAGGCGCAAAACCATATCAACACCTGCGAGACTTCGGTTAGTATGCGTGCATGTTCTTTTGTTTTGTGCACACGCCTTATTTCAAAATCTTCTCTTTGGTACGTTGGGATGGATCCACCTGTCTCGATCAATGAGAGAAGATTTGAAATAGACAAGATGGCGGCGTACACATTGTTGGAATACTTGATGGAGCAAAACATGTATTTATTTTAATAAACAAAGCACCACCTGCACCCAGACACATGTTTGGGCCGAAACGAAAACGAAGAGAGTTAAGGTTGTTAGAAAATTCTCTTAAACAATACCTATCCTGTAACTCCAAGTAATGGATAGCAAACAATGTTGGTTAAATCACATTATCTTATGTAAACATCTGCAGCTAAGGCTTCTGTCAGACAAGCATTTTTCTAATGTAACTATATTAAATACTTAGGTACACTAATGATTATGCATTTTCCTATTATAAAAAAGTAATAATTTGCTCACTTTATAAATGTTAATCATTAATCCCATCATCATTAATTAATTTGGGAAACCGCGGAAGAGTTTAATCATAATTCCCACTGTCATGACTTTACTTTCATTAATCTGATGACTGTTGTATATCTAATCAACTAACTACGTTTAATTGTTACCCCATTAAATTATTCATGTAACAATTAACTCATTAGGATTTTGGGGCACCGCGGAAGAGTTTGTTTAAAGAGTTACCATCTCGTGAAGTAAACTCTATAAGATATATATATATTTATTACATCGCCTGAATTAAACTCTATAAGGTATCTATTACATCCATAAACAGTCATCTGATTAATCATTACCTCTGATAATATCATCATTCTGACCAGTCATCTAACTAATCATTACCTCTTATAATATCATCATTCTGACCAGTCATCTAACTAATCATTACCTCTTATAATATCATCATTCTGACCAGTCTAATGTTAATTTCGTTACCAAGGCTTTTTATGAACTCTTGTTCAAAAGGGGCATTCCGTCATGCTGACAAGCTCTCTGACCTCACTCGAGGCGTGGCTAGTTACTGTGCAAAGTATTATCAAAAAACTATTATCTCATTACAAAACTAAAACCACTTTCCTGTCTTAACACAAATACCTTCATCCCTTTTCATATTATCAACACATCGGATGAAACCTCATTACTGCCATACTTCCAAGTTACAGTATTTCCTCCATTAGATTTTAATGCCATCACAAAATAATCAACCATATGACGTTTGTTTTCCATATCTCCCCCCATTGACCATTCCCCACATTCTTCATGTTAGAATGTCCCATTATCCACTTTTTGGACCTTAAGAGTTTTGGGCGGGAAAAACTCTCTGGAGACAAAGAAACATTCCTTTAGCAAATACTGTAAAGAGAGAAAGGGTGTGAACGGGGTGTGAATGGTCGACCATCCAGCATCTCGCACTCTCCTCTCTGCGGGGGAGAGAGAGGCCTGGTTACAGTCACTGTCACTGTCACCCAACCCAGTCTGATCTGACTCATTCTGATCCTCACAGGACAATTATGACACCGAGCTTCTGACTTGCGTTTCCTGGTTATTATGAATGGATGAACTGTATGGCTACGTATCCTATGTGGTTCTGAACTGATTCATTTGTTATGAGTGTAAATACTGTCATGTATTTTATTTTAGAGCAATAACATCAACTAGCTGCTTAAGGGAGTTGGTGCCATTCTGTTGCAGGCCTTCAGCACTAGAGGAAGGCTGTTGGTATGACCCAATCCGGGTTGGAGGGTTACCAACTGGTATTTATGCTTGTCCATTTCAGTCCTTTAGGACTATAGGATGGGAGTTGGTATGACCCAATTCGGGTGGGAGGGTTAAAACTGATATTTATGCTTGTCCATTTCAGTCCTTTAGGACTATAGGATGGGAGTTGGTATGACCCAATCCGGGTGGGAGGGTTGAAACTGATATATACAGTATATCACAAAAGTGAGTACACCCCTCACATTTTTGTAAATATTTGAGTATATCTTTTCATGTGACAACACTGAAGAAATGACACTTTGCTACAATGTAAAGTAGTGAGTGTACAGCTTGTATAACAGTGTACATTTGCTGTCCCCTCAAAATAACTCAACACACAGCCATTAATGTCTAAACCGCTGGCAACAAAAGTGAGTACACCCCTAAGTGAAAATGTCCAAATTGGGCCCAATTAGCCATTTTCCTCCCCGGTGTCATGTGACTGGTTTGTGTTACAAGGTCTCAGGTGTGAATGGGGAGCAGGTGTGTTAAATTTGGTGTCATCGCTCTCACACTCCCTCATACTGACTGGTCACTGGAAGTTCAACATGGCACCTCATGGCAAAGAACTCTCTGAGGATCTGAAAAAAAGAATTGTTGCTCTACATAAAGATGGCCTGGGCTATATGAAGATTGCCAAGACCCTGAAACTGAGCTGCAGCACGGTGGCCAAGACCATACAGCGGTTGAACTGGACAAGTTCCACTCAGAACAGGCCTCGCCATGGTCGACCAAAGAAGTTGAGTGCAGGTGCTCAGCGTCATATCCAGAGGTTGTCTTTGGGAATTAGACGTATGAGTGCTGCCAGCATTGCTGCAGAGGTTGAAGGGGTGGGGGGTCAGCCTGTCAGTGCTCAGACCATACGCCGTACACTGCATCAAATTGGTCTGCATGGCTATCGTCCCAGAAGGAAGCCTCTTCTAAAGATGATGCACAAGAAAGCCGGCAATTAGTTTGCTGAAGACAAGCAGACTAAGGACATGGATTACTGGAACCATGTCCTGTGGTCTGATGAGACCAAGATAAACTTATTTGGTTCAGATGGTGTCAAGCGTGTGTGGCAGCAACCAGGTGAGGAGTACAAAGACAAGTGTGTCTTGCCTACAGTCAAGCATGGTGGTGGGAGTGCCATGGTCTGGGGCTGCATGAGTGCTGCCGGCACTGGGGAGCTACAGTTCATTGAGGGAACCATGAATGCCAACATGTACTGTGACATACTGAAGCAGAGCATGATCCCCTCCCTTCAGAGACTGGGCCGCAGGGCAGTATTCCAACATGATAATGACCCCAAACACACCTCCAAGACGACCACTGCCTTGCTAAAGAAGCTGAGGTTAAAGGTGATGGACTGGCCAAGCATGTCTCCAGACCTAACCCCTATTGAGCATCTGTGGGGCATCCTTAAACGGAAGGTGGAGGAGTGCAAGGTCTCTAACATCCACCAGCTCCATGATGTCATCATGGAGGAATGGAAGAGGACTCCAGTGGCAACCTGTGAAGCACTGGTGAACTCCATGCCCAAGACTGTTAAGGCAGTGCTGGAAAATTATGGTGGCCACACAAAATATTGACACTTTGGGCCCAATTTGGACATTTTCACTTAGGGGTGTACTCACTTTTGTTGCCAGCGGTTTAGACCTTAATGGCTGTGTGTTGAGTTATTTTGAGGGGACAGCAAATTTACACTGTTAAACAAGCTGTACACTCACTACTTTACATTGTAGCAAAGTGTCATTTCTTCAGTGTTGTCACATGAAAAGATATACTCAAATATTTACAGAAATGTGAGGGGTGTACTCACTTTTGTGATATACTGTATGCTTGTCCATTTCAGTCCTCTAGGAGTTAGGGATGGGAGTTGGTATGACCCAATCCAGGTGGGAGGTTTACCAACTGGTATTTATGCCAGTCTTATGCCAGTCTACGGGGCGAGACCCGTAATCATCTGCGCACAAGGGCACAAAAGCCAAAACACACAGTGCAGGTACTTATACGCACCAACGGACATTGTAACAATAATCGACCAGACCATGGAAACCAAACGGCACATATATACACATACTAATCAGTGGGAACAGGGGACAGGTGTGCTTGATGAAGGTTCCGGAGGGATCCGTGACAATTAGGATCCCCATTAGTTGTTGCAAAAGCAGCAGCTACTCTTCCTGGGGTCCACACAAAGCATGAAACATGACATAATACAGAACATCATTAATAGACAAGAACAGCTCAAGGACAGAACATTTTTTTTAAAGGCACATATAGCCTACATACTGTATCAATGCCTACACACCGCGAGGTGTTGCTTTATCTGTTTTTTGAAACCAGATTTGCTGTTTATTTGAGCAATATGAGATCAATAAGGGCTCTATATAATACTGTACGCTTTCTTGAATTTGTTCTGGATTTGGGGACAGTGAAAAGACCTCTGATGGCATGTCTGGTGGGATAAGTGTGTGTGTGTGTGTGTCAGCGCTGTGTGTAAGTTGACTCTGCAAACAATTTGGGATTTTCAAAACATTATTTCTTTCTAAAAAGAAGAAGTGATGCAGTCAGTACCTTCACCTCACTTTGACGGACGGATTGATTAGCAGCCTGATTACCTTACAAAATACTGAGCCCACACAGGAAAAGCTTCGGAAAGGCTGGATGAGGATAGGAAGGTCACAATTTAAAAAGAAACTATAGCATCTAATGATACCAAAATAAGAATTCTGTCTCAGTCTCTGTGTCTCTCTGGCAGTCTTATTCTCTCACTCTCTGTCAATCTAATATACTCACTTTGTTTTTCAGCCGCTCTCTCTTTATTATCTCCATCTGTTCAACCCTTTCAAAATCTCTGTAATGCTCCATTGATTTCTCTCTCTCTCTCTCTCTCGACAGTCTTCAATTTCTTCGATAGAATTTATGATTCATTATATGCTTTTGTATTGCTTTCACAGTTTGTGTCAGTTTGAGGATGTGTCATATTAAATATTACTTCATATTCTTTCTATTCGACCCTGAGCTCAGATAAAGATACTGTGACTCACTCTCGACCTTTAGAGTTAATACAGGTTTGTTCTGCTCTGTGTGTGTGTGTGTGCGTGTGTTGTCTTGTAAATTTTTGATTTATTGTTTGAACAGCTGTGTTTACTGATAGGACTGTAGGATATTTCAGTAGCTTATGATTGCAATAAATAGCATTTTTTTCAAGAATGGATGAACACACATTTGTTGTGTATTGAGATTCTAGTTTGTACCTTTAGGGCACCCGTACCTCCCTGCATACATACAGTGCATTCAGTGCATTCAAGTATTCAGACCCCTTGACTTTTTCCACAATTTGTTTCATTACAGCATTATTCTAACATTGACACAAAACCCCAAAATGACAAAGCAAAAACAGGTTTTTAGAAATGTTTGCAAATATATAAAGAATAAAAAAACTGAAATATCACATTTACATATGCATTCAGACCATTTACTAAGTGCTTTGTTGAAGCACCTTTCACAGTGATTACAGCATTGAGTCTTCTTGTGTATGACGCTACAAACTTGGCACTTGTAATTAGGGAGTTTCTCCCAGTTATCAGGAAACAGGAAACAAAGAGCTGTGAGACATGGGTTTAGATCTAAACACATGAAAAGTAGGAAGTATACGGAGGGTACGGAGGGTACGGGGCAACAGAGGACGAAGAGCAGAGGGGCTAATGATTTTGGAGCAGGGGGGAAAGGTCTCAACTTCCGGGGGTGTAGCCGTGGGGCTATAACGGCGTGCCAGCGCATCAGGCTTAACCTATTTGGGTACCAGTCGGTGTTGTGGAAGCGAAGTAGACCGGGCCTTACTGAACCCCTCCCTTACTGGACCCCTCCCTTACTGAACCCCTCCCTTACTGAACCCCTCCCTTACTGAACCCCTCCCGGAGGTCCTGTTGCTCCGCGGGAATGGCGGAGTGGTTCGGGGGAGGAAGACGTCCCGGGGCAGGCAGAGCTGATTTCAGCCAATGGGTGTGGCAGAACGGGCTCCAAGCCACGTTGGCATCAGTAGACCGGTCAATCGAGGTATTGTGTTGCTGGAGCCAAGAGAATCTCAATACCACAGGAACCTGCAGAGACTCAATTAGCAAGAATTGGATCATCTCGCAGTGGAATGTTTGGACTGTCATGTCCTTCAAAACGCATGAAACAATGCCCACGTTAGTTTCTACTTCCGTCTCATGTCCTGTCCTTATATTATTTGTATTAGTAATACAGTGTGTTAAACAACAAAACTGGGGACGAGGAAGAAACGTTCTCACGTTTGTGTTCATTATTTTCGATAGAAAGTCTGAGTTTAATTCGCTTTTTTCATCAAATAAAATGTCAAAGCTAGTCAGTCAAGAGCGATGCTAGCTAGCTTCCGCTGTCAATGCAATGAGAGTCTCAAGGGAGAGGAAGAGTTTAAGTGGAAGCTGTGTGAAAAGAACAGAAGAAGGGCAGTGAGTAAGGAACCGTCCAAAAAGTGTGAAGAAAAAAAAAACTGAAAACATCTGCACTGGTTGAAAATCTAGGAAGTTCTTACACAGAACGTTTTGACTGCTTTGTGTTGGAAGTAAAGCAGAAGTAGCTGTGCCACATTTTTCCAATGTTATAGGAGGCAAAAAAATGGAATCTACTGCGCAGCCTAGCGAGCGCCTAAATAAACTGCTGACAAATCGTATGATGAAATTGTGGCTACATTAAAAGGACATTATTCTACCAAAGCCCTGATCATCGCAAAAATATTCATGTTTCATAAGACAAATCAAGAGGAGAGGGAGTCAATCTCACAGTCTGTGGCTCTATTGAAACTGTTCTTTGAACACTGTGAATTTGGGCGCTCACTGAGTGACACTATACGTGATAGGTTACTGTGTGGAATGCTCAGCGAGGTAATTCAGAAACACCTTTTGACTGAGAGTAACTTAACATTGCAGAGAGCAATAGAAGTGGGTACATCAATGGAAATGGCAAATAGACACGCATGGAGGTTAAGTGCATCGACCGATAAGGTGTCTACAGATAAAAAAACAAAAACAAGGCAGTAGGTATTAAACCGTGCTATCGCTGTGGGAAACCAGCTCACCAAGCCGTGCTATCGCTGTGGGAAACCAGCTCACCAAGCCGTGCTATCGCTGTGGGAAACCAGCTCACCAAGCCGTACTATCGCTGTGGGAAACCAGCTCACCAAGCCGTACTATCGCTGTGGGAAACCAGCTCACCAAGCCGTACTATCGCTGTGGGAAACCAGCTCACCAAGCCGTACTATCACTGTGGGAAACCAGCTCACCAAGCCGTGCTATCGCTGTGGGAAACCAGCTCACCAAGCCGTGCTATCGCTGTGGGAAACCAGCTCACCAAGCCGTACTATCGCTGTGGGAAACCAGCTCACCAAGCCGTACTATCGCTGTGGGAAACCAGCTCACCAAGCCGTGCTATCGCTGTGGGAAACCAGCTCACCAAGCCGTGCTATCGCTGTGGGAAACCAGCTCACCAAGCCGTACTATCGCTGTGGGAAACCAGCTCACCAAGCCGTGCTATCGCTGTGGGAAACCAGCTCACCAAGCCGTGCTATCGCTGTGGGAAACCAGCTCACCAAGCCGTGCTATCGCTGTGGGAAACCAGCTCACCAAGACGTGCTATCGCTGTGGGAAACCAGCTCACCAAGCCGTGCTATCGCTGTGGGAAACCAGCTCACCAAGTCGTGCTATCGCTGTGGGAAACCAGCTCACCAAGCCGTGCTATCGCTGTGGGAAACCAGCTCACCAAGCCGTGCTATCGCTGTGGGAAACCAGCTCACCAAGTCGTGCTATCGCTGTGGGAAACCAGCTCACCAAGCCGTGCTATCGCTGTGGGAAACCAGCTCACCAAGTCGTGCTATCGCTGTGGGAAACCAGCTCACCAAGTCGTGCTATCGCTGTGGGAAACCAGCTCACCAAGTCGTACTATCGCTGTGGGAAACCAGCTCACCAAGTCGTGCTATCGCTGTGGGAAACCAGCTCACCAAGTCGTGCTATCGCTGTGGGAAACCAGCTCACCAAGCCGTGCTATCGCTGTGGGAAACCAGGTCACCAAGCCGTGCTATCGCTGTGGGAAACCAGCTCACCAAGCCGTGCTATCGCTGTGGGAAACCAGCTCACCAAGCCGTGCTATCGCTGTGGGAAACCAGCTCACCAAGCCGTGCTATCGCTGTGGGAAACCAGCTCACCAAGCCGTGCTATCGCTGTGGGAAATCAGCTCACCAAGCCGTGCTATCGCTGTGGGAAACCAGCTCACCAAGCCGTGTTATCGCTGTGGGAAACCAGCTCACCAAGCCGTGCTATCGCTGTGGGAAACCAGCTCACCAAGCCGTGCTATCGCTGTGGGAAACCAGCTCACCAAGCTGTGTTGGTGCAAAGACTTAGACTGCAGAGGTAGAGGCAGAAAGGGTTACAACAAACGTGCATGTAAAAAAAATATTTTAAAAAGACAAAAAAAGTACTAATCAAAAGAAAAGTGACTTCAGGAAGTACAAAAAGAAAGTGCATCAAACGGAGAACAGAGGATGAAGACAATGATACCCTGTGTGATGGGGAAGAGTCTTTGCGTGTTTTTTCCATTTAAGACCGTGGACACGGATACTGGGTGACACTGGAGCAGCTGTATCTACGCTGTCTAAGATTGTAAACAAGGATAGACTACATCACCTCACACCCAAAGCCCATGAAGATGACGCTGAAAACAGACTCTGCTGAGATTTCCAGTGAGAGCAAACAGAAGGTAGAGCTACCACTTTACATCATCAAAAGGCAACCAGCCAGTTTGCTAGGACGCAGATGGCTGGAAAAGATCATATATTCACAAGAGGACACAAACCTACAAGAGATATTGAGGAAACACACTGTGTTCAATGGAGAACTTGGCAGTATGAAGAACATAATGGTTAAACTGACCGTGAAACCAGACACCAGCTTGGCCTGTCCCATACGCCATAAAACCAACAATTGAAACTGAGCCAGTCAAACTAGTCAAGTAGGGAGTATTGGATCCAGTGAGTGTTAGAGAATGGGCTACACCTGTCGTGATTGTTAGAGAATGGGCTACACCTGTCGTGAGTGTTAGAGAATGGGCTACACCTGTCGTGATTGTTAGTGAATGGGCTACACCTGTCCTGAGTGTTAGTGATTGGGCTACACCTGTCGTGAGTGTTAGTGAATGGGCTACACCTGTCGTGATTGTTAGTGAATGGGCTACACCTGTCCTGAGTGTTAGTGATTGGGCTACACCTGTCGTGAGTGTTAGTGAATGGGCTACACCTGTCGTGAGTGTTAGTGAATGGGCTACACCTGTCGTGAGTGTTAGTGAATGGGCTACACCTGTCCTGAGTGTTAGTGAATGGGCTACACCTGTTGTGAGTGTTAGTGAATGGGCTACACCTGTCGTGAGTGTTAGTGAATGGGATATACCTGTCGTGAGTGTTAGTGATTGGGCTACACCTGTCGTGAGTGTTAGAGAATGGGCTACACCTGTCGTGAGTGTTAGTGAATGGGCTACACCTGTCGTGAGTGTTAGTGAATGGGCTACACCTGTCGTGAGTGTTAGTGATTGGGCTACACCTGTCGTGAGTGTTAGTGAATGGGCTACACCTGTCGTGAGTGTTAGTGAATGGGCTACACCTGTCGTGAGTGTTAGTGAATGGGCTACACCTGTCCTGAGTGTTAGTGAATGGGCTACACCTGTCCTGAGTGTTAGTGAATGGGCTACACCTGTTGTGAGTGTTAGTGAATGGGCTACACCTGTCGTGAGTGTTAGTGAATGGGATATACCTGTCGTGAGTGTTAGTGATTGGGCTACACCTGTCGTGAGTGTTAGTGAATGGGCTACACCTGTCGTGAGTGTTAGTGATTGGGCTACACCTGTCGTGAGTGTTAGTGATTGGGCTACACCTGTCGTGAGTGTTAGTGAATGGGCTACACCTGTCGTGAGTGTTAGTGAATGGGCTACACCTGTCCTGAATGTTAGTGAATGGGCTACACCTGTCGTGAGTGTTAGTGAATGGGCTACACCTGTCCTGAGTGTTAGTGAATGGGCTACACCTGTCCTGAGTGTTAGTGAATGGGCTACACCTGTTGTGAGTGTTAGTGATTGGGCTACACCTGTCGTGAGTGTTAGTGATTGGGCTACACCTGTTGTGAGTGTTAGTGATTGGGCTACACCTGTCCAGAATGTTAGTGAATGGGCTACACCTGTCCAGAATGTTAGTGATTGGGCTACACCTGTCGTGAGTGTTAGTGAATGGGCTACACCTGTCCAGAATGTTAGTGAATGGGCTACACCTGTCGTGAGTGTTAGTGAATGGGCTACACCTGTCGTGAGTGTTAGTGAATGGGCTACACCTGTCGTGAGTGTTAGTGAATGGGCTACACCTGTCCTGAGTGTTAGTGAATGGGATACACCTGTAGGAGTGTTAGTGAATGGGCTACACCTGTCCTGAGTGTTAGTGAATGGGCTACACCTGTCCTGAGTGTTAGTGAATGGGCTACACCTGTTGTGAGTGTTAGTGAATGGGCTACACCTGTCGTGAGTGTTAGTGAATGGGATATACCTGTCGTGAGTGTTAGTGATTGGGCTACACCTGTCGTGAGTGTTAGTGAATGGGCTACACCTGTCGTGAGTGTTAGTGAATGGGCTACACCTGTCGTGAGTGTTAGTGAATGGGCTACACCTGTCCTGAGTGTTAGTGAATGGGCTACACCTGTTGTGAGTGTTAGTGATTGGGCTACACCTGTCGTGAGTGTTAGTGATTGGGCTACACCTGTTGTGAGTGTTAGTGATTGGGCTACACCTGTCCAGAATGTTAGTGAATGGGCTACACCTGTCCAGAATGTTAGTGATTGGGCTACACCTGTCGTGAGTGTTAGTGAATGGGCTACACCTGTCCAGAATGTTAGTGAATGGGCTACACCTGTCGTGAGTGTTAGTGAATGGGCTACACCTGTCGTGAGTGTTAGTGAATGGGCTACACCTGTCGTGAGTGTTAGTGAATGGGCTACACCTGTCCTGAGTGTTAGTGAATGGGATACACCTGTAGGAGTGTTAGTGAATGGGCTACACCTGTCCTGAGTGTTAGTGAATGGGCTACACCTGTAGGAGTGTTAGTGAATGGGCTACACCTGTCGGAGTGTTAGTGATTGGGCTACACCTGTCCAGAATGTTAGTGAATGGGCTACACCTGTCCTGAGTCTAAGTGAATGGGCTACACCTGTCCTGAGTGTTAGTGATTGGGCTACACCTGTCCTGAGTCTAAGTGAATGGGCTACACCTGTCCTGAGTGTTAGTGATTGGGCTACACCTGTCCTGATTCTAAGTGAATGGGCTACACCTGTCCTGAGTGTTAGTGATTGGGCTACACCTGTCCAGAATGTTAGTGAATGGGCTACACCTGTCCTGAGTCTAAGTGAATGGGCTACACCTGTCCTGAGTGTTAGTGATTGGGCTACACCTGTCCTGAGTGTTAGTTATTGGGCTACACCTGTCCTGAGTGTTAGTGAATGGGCTACACCTGTCCTGAGTGTTAGTGATTGGGCTACACCTGTCCTGAGTGTTAGTGATTGGGCTACACCTGTCCTGAGTGTTAGTGAATGGGCTACACCTGTCCTGAGTCTAAGTGAATGGGCTACACCTGTCCTGAGTGTTAGTGATTGGGATACACCTGTCCTGAGTCTAAGTGAATGGGCTACACCTGTCCTGAGTGTTAGTGATTGGGCTACACCTGTCCTGAGTCTAAGTGAATGGGCTACACCTGTCCTGAGTGTTAGTGATTGGGCTACACCTGTCCTGAGTGTTAGTGAATGGGCTACACCTGTCCTGAGTGTTAGTGATTGGGCTACACCTGTCCAGAATGTTAGTGAATGGGCTACACCTGTCCTGAGTGTTAGTGAATGGGCTACACCTGTCCAGAATGTTAGTGAATGGGCTACACCTGTCGTGAGTGTTAGTGAATGGGCTACACCTGTCGTGAGTGTTAGTGAATGGGCTACACCTGTCCCGAGTGTTAGTGAATGGGCTACACCTGTCGTGAGTGTTAGTGAATGGGCTACACCTGTCCTGAGTGTTAGTGATTGGGCTACACCTGTCCTGAGTGTTAGTGAATGGGCTACACCTGTCCTGAGTGTTAGTGAATGGGCTACACCTGTCCTGAGTGTTAGTGAATGGGCTACACCTGTCCTGAGTGTTAGTGAATGGGCTACACCTGTCGTGAGTGTTAGTGAATGGGCTACACCTGTCCTGAGTGTTAGTGATTGGGCTACACCTGTCCTGAGTGTTAGTGAATGGGCTACACCTGTCGTGAGTGTTAGTGAATGGGCTACACCTTTCGTGAGTGTTAGTGATTGGGATACACCTCTCGTGAGTGTTAGTGATTGGGCTACACCTGTCGTGAGTGTTAGTGAATGGGCTACACCTGTCGTGAGTGTTAGTGATTCGGCTACACCTGTCGTGAGTGTTAGTGAATGGGCTACACCTGTCGTGAGTGTTAGTGATTGGGCTACACCTGTCGTGAGTGTTAGTGAATGGGCTACACCTGTCCTGAATGTTAGTGAATGGGCTACACCTGTCGTGAGTGTTAGTGAATGGGCTACACCTGTCGTGAGTGTTAGTGAATGGGCTACACCTGTCCTGAGTGTTAGTGAATGGGCTACACCTGTCCTGAGTGTTAGTGAATGGGCTACACCTGTCGTGAGTGTTAGTGAATGGGCTACACCTGTCCTGAGTGTTAGTGAATGGGCTACACCTGTCCTGAGTGTTAGTGAATGGGCTACACCTGTCGTGAGTGTTAGTGATTGGGCTACACCTGTCGTGAGTGTTAGTGATTGGGCTACACCTGTCGTGAGTGTTATTGATTGGGCTACACCTGTCCAGAATGTTAGTGAATGGGCTACACCTGTCCAGAATGTTAGTGAATGGGCTACACCTGTCGTGAGTGTTAGTGAATGGGCTACACCTGTCGTGAGTGTTAGTGAATGGGCTACACCTGTCGTGAGTGTTAGTGAATGGGCTACACCTGTCCTGGGTGTTAGTGAATGGTTTACACCTGTAGGAGTGTTAGTGAATGGGCTACACCTGTCCTGAGTGTTAGTGAATGGGCTACACCTGTAGGAGTGTTAGTGAATGGGCTACACCTGTCGGAGTGTTAGTGATTGGGCTACACCTGTCCTGAGTGTTAGTGATTGGGCTACACCTGTCCTGATTCTAAGTGAATGGGCTACACCTGTCCTGAGTGTTAGTGATTGGGCTACACCTGTCCAGAATGTTAGTGAATGGGCTACACCTGTCCTGAGCCTAAGTGAATGGGCTACACCTGTCCTGAGTGTTAGTGATTGGGCTACACCTGTCCTGAGTGTTAGTTATTGGGCTACACCTGTCCTGAGTGTTAGTGAATGGGCTACACCTGTCCTGAGTGTTAGTGATTGGGCTACACCTGTCCTGAGTGTTAGTGATTGGGCTACACCTGTCCAGAATGTTAGTGAATGGGCTAAACCTGTCCTGAGTCTAAGTGAATGGGCTACACCTGTCCTGAGTGTTAGTGATTGGGATACACCTGTCCTGAGTCTAAGTGAATGGGCTACACCTGTCCTGAGTGTTAGTGATTGGGCTACACCTGTCCTGAGTCTAAGTGAATGGGCTACACCTGTCCTGAGTGTTAGTGATTGGGCTACACCTGTCCTGAGTGTTAGTGAATGGGCTACACCTGTCCAGAATGTTAGTGATTGGGCTACACCTGTCCAGAATGTTAGTGAATGGGCTACACCTGTCCTGAGTGTTAGTGAATGGGCTACACCTGTCCAGAATGTTAGTGAATGGGCTACACCTGTCGTGAGTGTTAGTGAATGGGCTACACCTGTCGTGAGTGTTAGTGAATGGGCTACACCTGTCCTGAGTGTTAGTGAATGGGCTACACCTGTCGTGAGTGTTAGTGAATGGGCTACACCTGTCCTGAGTGTTAGTGATTGGGCTACACCTGTCCTGAGTGTTAGTGAATGGGCTACACCTGTCCTGAGTGTTAGTGATTGGGCTACATCTGTCCTGAGTGTTAGGGAATGGGCTACACCTGTCCTGAGTGTTAGTGAATTGGCTACACCTGTCGTGAGTGTTAGTGAATGGCCTACACCTGTCCTGAGTGTTAGTGATTGGGCTACACCTGTCCTGAGTGTTAGTGAATGGGCTACACCTGTCCTGAGTGTTAGTGAATGGGCTACCTGTCGTGAGTGTTAGTGAATGGCCTACACCTGTCCTGAGTGTTAGTGAGTGGGCTACACCTGCCGTGAGTGTTAGTGAATGGGCTACACCTGTCCTGAGTGTTAGTGAATGGGCTACACCTGTCGTGAGTGTTAGTGAATGGGCTACACCTGTCGTGAGTGTTAGTGAATGTGCTACACCTGTCGTGAGTGTTAGTGAATGGGCTACACCTGTCGTGAGTGTTAGTGAATGGGCTACACCTGTCGTGAGTGTTAATGAATGGGCTACACCTGTCCTGAGTGTTAGTGATTGGGCTAGACCTGTCCAAAATGTTAGTGAATGGGCTATACCTGTCGTGAGTGTTAGTGAATGGGCTACACCTGTCGTGAGTGTTAGTGAATGGGCTACACCTGTCGTGAGTGTTAGTGAATGGGCTACACCTGTCCTGAGTGTTAGTGAATGGGCTACACCTGTCGTGAGTGTTAGTGAATGGGCTACACCTGTCGTGAGTGTTAGTGAATGGGCTACACCTGTCGTGAGTGTTAGTGAATGGGCTACACCTGTCGTGAGTGTTAGTGAATGGGCTACACCTGTCCTGAGTGTTAGTGATTGGGCTACACCTGTCGTGAGTGTTAGTGAATGGGCTACACCTGTCGTGAGTGTTAGTGAATGGGCTACACCTGTCCTGAGTGTTAGTGAATGGGCTACACCTGTCGTGAGTGTTAGTGAATGGGCTACACCTGTCCTGAGTGTTAGTGAATGGGCTACACCTGTCCTGAGTGTTAGTGAATGGGCTACACCTGTCGTGAGTGTTAGTGAATGGGCTACACCTGTCGTGAGTGTTAGAGAATGGGCTACACCTGTCCTGAGTGTTAGTGAATGGGCTGAACCTGTCGTGAGTGTTAGTGATTGGGCTACACCTGTCGTGAGTGTTAGTGAATGGGCTACACCTGTCCAGAATGTTAGTGAATGGGCTACACCTGTCGTGAGTGTTAGTGATTGGGCTACACCTCTCCTGAGTGTTAGTGAATGGGATACACCTGTCCTGAGTGTTAGTGAATGGGCTACACCTGTCGGAGTGTTAGTGAATGGGCTACACCTGTCCAGAATGTTAGTGAATGGGCTACACCTGTCCAGAATGTTAGTGAATGGGCTACACCTGTCCAGAATGTTAGTGAATGGGCTACACCTGTCCTGAGTGTTAGTGATTGGGCTACACCTGTCGTGAGTGTTAGTGATTGGGCTACACCTGTCGTGAGTGTTAGTGAATGGGCTACACCTGTCGTGAGTGTTAGTGAATGGGCTACACCTGTCGTGAGTGTTAGTGAATGGGCTACACCTGTCGTGAGTGTTAGTGAATGGGATACACCTGTCGTGAGTGTTAGTGAATGGGCTACACCTGTCGTGAGTGTTAGTGAATGGGCTACACCTGTGGTGAGTGTTAGTGAATGGGATAAACCTGTCGTGAGTGTTAGTGAATGGGCTACACCTGTCGTGAGTGTTAGTGAATGGGATACACCTGTCGTGAGTGTTAGTGAATGGGCTACACCTGTCCTGAGTGTTAGTGATTGGGCTACACCTGTCGTGAGTGTTAGTGAATGGGCTACACCTGTCGTGAGTGTTAGTGAATGGGCTACACCTGTCGTGAGTGTTAGTGAATGGGCTACACCTGTCGTGAGTGTTAGTGAATGGGCTACACCTGTCGTGAGTGTTAGTGAATGGGATACACCTGTCGTGAGTGTTAGTGAATGGGCTACACCTGTCGTGAGTGTTAGTGATTGGGCTACACCTGTCGTGAGTGTTAGTGATTGGGCTACACCTGTCGTGAGTGTTAGTGAATGGGCTACACCTGTCGTGAGTGTTAGTGATTGGGCTACACCTGTCGTGAGTGTTAGTGAATGGGCTACACCTGTCCTGAGTGTTAGTGAATGGGCTACACCTGTCGTGAGTGTTAGTGATTGGGCTACACCTGTCGTGAGTGTTAGTGATTGGGCTACACCTGTCGTGAGTGTTAGTGATTGGGCTACACCTGTCGTGAGTGTTAGTGATTGGGCTACACCTGTCGTGAGTGTTAGTGAATGGGCTACACCTGTCGTGAGTGTTAGTGATTGGGCTACACCTGTCGTGAGTGTTAGTGAATGGGCTACACCTGTCCTGAGTGTTAGTGAATGGGCTACACCTGTCGTGAGTGTTAGTGATTGGGCTACACCTGTCGTGAGTGTTAGTGATTGGGCTACACCTGTCGTGAGTGTTAGTGATTGGGCTACACCTGTCGGAGTGTTAGTGAATGGGCTACACCTGTCGTGAGTGTTAGTGAATGGGATACACCTGTCGTGAGTGTTAGTGAATGGGATACACCTGTCGTGAGTGTTAGTGAATGGGATACACCTGTCGTGAGTGTTAGTGAATGGGCTACACCTGTCGTGAGTGTTAGTGATTGGGCTACACCTGTCGTGAGTGTTAGTGATTGGGCTACACCTGTCGTGAGTGTTAGTGAATGGGCTACACCTGTCGTGAGTGTTAGTGAAAGGGCTACACCTGTCGTGAGTGTTAGTGAATGGGATACACCTGTCGTGAGTGTTAGTGAATGGGCTACACCTGTCGTGAGTGTTAGTGATTGGGCTACACCTGTCCTGAGTGTTAGTGAATGGGCTACACCTGTCGTGAGTGTTAGTGAATGGGCTACACCTGTCGTGAGTGTTAGTGAATGGGATACACCTGTCGTGAGTGTTAGTGAATGGGCTACACCTGTCGTGAGTGTTAGTGATTGGGCTACACCTGTCGTGAGTGTTAGTGAATGGGCTACACCTGTCGTGAGTGTTAGTGAAAGGGCTACACCTGTCGTGAGTGTTAGTGAATGGGCTACACCTGTCCTGAGTGTTAGTGAATGGGCTACACCTGTCGTGAGTGTTAGTGAATGGGCTACACCTGTCGTGAGTGTTAGTGAATGGGCTACACCTGTCGTGAGTGTTAGTGAATGGGCTACACCTGTCCTGAGTGTTAGTGATTGGGCTACACCTGTCGTGAGTGTTAGTGAATGGGCTACACCTGTCGTGAGTGTTAGTGAATGGGCTACACCTGTCGTGAGTGTTAGTGAATGGGCTACACCTGTCGTGAGTGTTAGTGAATGGGCTACACCTGTCGTGAGTGTTAGTGAATGGGATACACCTGTCGTGAGTGTTAGTGAATGGGCTACACCTGTCGTGAGTGTTAGTGATTGGGCTACACCTGTCGTGAGTGTTAGTGATTGGGCTACACCTGTCGTGAGTGTTAGTGAATGGGCTACACCTGTCGTGAGTGTTAGTGATTGGGCTACACCTGTCGTGAGTGTTAGTGAATGGGCTACACCTGTCCTGAGTGTTAGTGAATGGGATATACCTGTCGTGAGTGTTAGTGATTGGGCTACACCTGTCGTGAGTGTTAGTGATTGGGCTACACCTGTCGTGAGTGTTAGTGATTGGGCTACACCTGTCGTGAGTGTTAGTGATTGGGCTACACCTGTCGTGAGTGTTAGTGAATGGGCTACACCTGTCGTGAGTGTTAGTGAATGGGCTACACCTGTCCTGAATGTTAGTGAATGGGCTACACCTGTCGTGAGTGTTAGTGAATGGGCTACACCTGTCCTGAGTGTTAGTGAATGGGCTACACCTGTCCTGAGTGTTAGTGAATGGGCTACACCTGTTGTGAGTGTTAGTGATTGGGCTACACCTGTCGTGAGTGTTAGTGATTGGGCTACACCTGTTGTGAGTGTTAGTGATTGGGCTACACCTGTCCAGAATGTTAGTGAATGGGCTACACCTGTCCAGAATGTTAGTGATTGGGCTACACATGTCGTGAGTGTTAGTGAATGGGCTACACCTGTCCAGAATGTTAGTGAATGGGCTACACCTGTCGTGAGTGTTAGTGAATGGGCTACACCTGTCGTGAGTGTTAGTGAATGGGCTACACCTGTCGTGAGTGTTAGTGAATGGGCTACACCTGTCCTGAGTGTTAGTGAATGGGATACACCTGTAGGAGTGTTAGTGAATGGGCTACACCTGTCCTGAGTGTTAGTGAATGGGCTACACCTGTAGGAGTGTTAGTGAATGGGCTACACCTGTCGGAGTGTTAGTGATTGGGCTACACCTGTCCAGAATGTTAGTGAATGGGCTACACCTGTCCTGAGTCTAAGTGAATGGGCTACACCTGTCGTGAGTGTTAGTGATTGGGCTACACCTGTTGTGAGTGTTAGTGATTGGGCTACACCTGTCCAGAATGTTAGTGAATGGGCTACACCTGTCCAGAATGTTAGTGATTGGGCTACACATGTCGTGAGTGTTAGTGAATGGGCTACACCTGTCCAGAATGTTAGTGAATGGGCTACACCTGTCGTGAGTGTTAGTGAATGGGCTACACCTGTCGTGAGTGTTAGTGAATGGGCTACACCTGTCGTGAGTGTTAGTGAATGGGCTACACCTGTCCTGAGTGTTAGTGAATGGGATACACCTGTAGGAGTGTTAGTGAATGGGCTACACCTGTCCTGAGTGTTAGTGAATGGGCTACACCTGTAGGAGTGTTAGTGAATGGGCTACACCTGTCGGAGTGTTAGTGATTGGGCTACACCTGTCCAGAATGTTAGTGAATGGGCTACACCTGTCCTGAGTCTAAGTGAATGGGCTACACCTGTCGTGAGTGTTAGTGATTGGGCTACACCTGTCCTGAGTCTAAGTGAATGGGCTACACCTGTCGTGAGTGTTAGTGATTGGGCTACACCTGTCGTGAGTGTTAGTGAATGGGCTACACCTGTCGTGAGTGTTAGTGAATGGGCTACACCTGTCGTGAGTGTTAGTGAATGGGCTACACCTGTCGTGAGTGTTAGTGAATGGGCTACACCTGTCGTGAGTGTTAGTGAATGGGATACACCTGTCGTGAGTGTTAGTGAATGGGCTACACCTGTCGTGAGTGTTAGTGATTGGGCTACACCTGTCGTGAGTGTTAGTGATTGGGCTACACCTGTCGTGAGTGTTAGTGAATGGGCTACACCTGTCGTGAGTGTTAGTGATTGGGCTACACCTGTCGTGAGTGTTAGTGAATGGGCTACACCTGTCCTGAGTGTTAGTGAATGGGCTACACCTGTCGTGAGTGTTAGTGATTGGGCTACACCTGTCGTGAGTGTTAGTGATTGGGCTACACCTGTCGTGAGTGTTAGTGATTGGGCTACACCTGTCGTGAGTGTTAGTGATTGGGCTACACCTGTCGTGAGTGTTAGTGAATGGGCTACACCTGTCGTGAGTGTTAGTGATTGGGCTACACCTGTCGTGAGTGTTAGTGAATGGGCTACACCTGTCCTGAGTGTTAGTGAATGGGCTACACCTGTCGTGAGTGTTAGTGAATGGGCTACACCTGTCGTGAGTGTTAGTGAATGGGCTACACCTGTCGTGAGTGTTAGTGAATGGGCTACACCTGTCGTGAGTGTTAGTGAATGGGATACACCTGTCGTGAGTGTTAGTGAATGGGCTACACCTGTCGTGAGTGTTAGTGATTGGGCTACACCTGTCGTGAGTGTTAGTGATTGGGCTACACCTGTCGTGAGTGTTAGTGAATGGGCTACACCTGTCGTGAGTGTTAGTGATTGGGCTACACCTGTCGTGAGTGTTAGTGAATGGGCTACACCTGTCCTGAGTGTTAGTGAATGGGCTACACCTGTCGTGAGTGTTAGTGATTGGGCTACACCTGTCGTGAGTGTTAGTGATTGGGCTACACCTGTCGTGAGTGTTAGTGATTGGGCTACACCTGTCGTGAGTGTTAGTGATTGGGCTACACCTGTCGTGAGTGTTAGTGAATGGGCTACACCTGTCGTGAGTGTTAGTGATTGGGCTACACCTGTCGTGAGTGTTAGTGAATGGGCTACACCTGTCCTGAGTGTTAGTGAATGGGCTACACCTGTCGTGAGTGTTAGTGATTGGGCTACACCTGTCGTGAGTGTTAGTGATTGGGCTACACCTGTCGTGAGTGTTAGTGATTGGGCTACACCTGTCGGAGTGTTAGTGAATGGGCTACACCTGTCGTGAGTGTTAGTGATTGGGCTACATCTGTCGTTAGTGTTAGTGAATGGGCTACACCTGTCGTGAGTGTTAGTGAATGGGCTACACCTGTCGTGAGTGTTAGTGAATGGGCTACACCTGTCGTGAGTGTTAATGAATGGGCTACACCTGTCCTGAGTGTTAGTGATTGGGCTAGACCTGTCCAAAATGTTAGTGAATGGGCTATACCTGTCGTGAGTGTTAGTGAATGGGCTACACCTGTCGTGAGTGTTAGTGAATGGGCTACACCTGTCGTGAGTGTTAGTGAATGGGCTACACCTGTCCTGAGTGTTAGTGAATGGGCTACACCTGTCGTGAGTGTTAGTGAATGGGCTACACCTGTCGTGAGTGTTAGTGAATGGGCTACACCTGTCGTGAGTGTTAGTGAATGGGCTACACCTGTCGTGAGTGTTAGTGAATGGGCTACACCTGTCCTGAGTGTTAGTGATTGGGCTACACCTGTCGTGAGTGTTAGTGAATGGGCTACACCTGTCGTGAGTGTTAGTGAATGGGCTACACCTGTCCTGAGTGTTAGTGAATGGGCTACACCTGTCGTGAGTGTTAGTGAATGGGCTACACCTGTCCTGAGTGTTAGTGAATGGGCTACACCTGTCCTGAGTGTTAGTGAATGGGCTACACCTGTCGTGAGTGTTAGTGAATGGGCTACACCTGTCGTGAGTGTTAGAGAATGGGCTACACCTGTCCTGAGTGTTAGTGAATGGGCTGAACCTGTCGTGAGTGTTAGTGATTGGGCTACACCTGTCGTGAGTGTTAGTGAATGGGCTACACCTGTCCAGAATGTTAGTGAATGGGCTACACCTGTCGTGAGTGTTAGTGATTGGGCTACACCTCTCCTGAGTGTTAGTGAATGGGATACACCTGTCCTGAGTGTTAGTGAATGGGCTACACCTGTCGGAGTGTTAGTGAATGGGCTACACCTGTCCAGAATGTTAGTGAATGGGCTACACCTGTCCAGAATGTTAGTGAATGGGCTACACCTGTCCAGAATGTTAGTGAATGGGCTACACCTGTCCAGAATGTTAGTGAATGGGCTACACCTGTCCTGAGTGTTAGTGATTGGGCTACACCTGTCGTGAGTGTTAGTGAATGGGCTACACCTGTCGTGAGTGTTAGTGAATGGGCTACACCTGTCGTGAGTGTTAGTGAATGGGCTACACCTGTCGTGAGTGTTAGTGAATGGGATACACCTGTCGTGAGTGTTAGTGAATGGGCTACACCTGTCGTGAGTGTTAGTGAATGGGCTACACCTGTGGTGAGTGTTAGTGAATGGGATAAACCTGTCGTGAGTGTTAGTGAATGGGCTACACCTGTCGTGAGTGTTAGTGAATGGGATACACCTGTCGTGAGTGTTAGTGAATGGGCTACACCTGTCCTGAGTGTTAGTGATTGGGCTACACCTGTCGTGAGTGTTAGTGAATGGGCTACACCTGTCGTGAGTGTTAGTGAATGGGCTACACCTGTCGTGAGTGTTAGTGAATGGGCTACACCTGTCGTGAGTGTTAGTGAATGGGCTACACCTGTCGTGAGTGTTAGTGAATGGGATACACCTGTCGTGAGTGTTAGTGAATGGGCTACACCTGTCGTGAGTGTTAGTGATTGGGCTACACCTGTCGTGAGTGTTAGTGATTGGGCTACACCTGTCGTGAGTGTTAGTGAATGGGCTACACCTGTCGTGAGTGTTAGTGATTGGGCTACACCTGTCGTGAGTGTTAGTGAATGGGCTACACCTGTCCTGAGTGTTAGTGAATGGGCTACACCTGTCGTGAGTGTTAGTGATTGGGCTACACCTGTCGTGAGTGTTAGTGATTGGGCTACACCTGTCGTGAGTGTTAGTGATTGGGCTACACCTGTCGTGAGTGTTAGTGATTGGGCTACACCTGTCGTGAGTGTTAGTGAATGGGCTACACCTGTCGTGAGTGTTAGTGATTGGGCTACACCTGTCGTGAGTGTTAGTGAATGGGCTACACCTGTCCTGAGTGTTAGTGAATGGGCTACACCTGTCGTGAGTGTTAGTGATTGGGCTACACCTGTCGTGAGTGTTAGTGATTGGGCTACACCTGTCGTGAGTGTTAGTGATTGGGCTACACCTGTCGGAGTGTTAGTGAATGGGCTACACCTGTCGTGAGTGTTAGTGATTGGGCTACATCTGTCGTTAGTGTTAGTGAATGGGCTACACCTGTCGTGAGTGTTAGTGAATGGGCTACACCTGTCGTGAGTGTTAGTGAATGGGATACACCTGTCGTGAGTGTTAGTGAATGGGCTACACCTGTCGTGAGTGTTAGTGAATGGGATACACCTGTCGTGAGTGTTAGTGAATGGGCTACACCTGTCGTGAGTGTTAGTGAATGGGCTACACCTGTCGTGAGTGTTAGTGAATGGGATACACCTGTCGTGAGTGTTAGTGAATGGGCTACACCTGTCGTGAGTGTTAGTGATTGGGCTACACCTGTCGTGAGTGTTAGTGATTGGGCTACACCTGTCGTGAGTGTTAGTGAATGGGCTACACCTGTCGTGAGTGTTAGTGAAAGGGCTACACCTGTCGTGAGTGTTAGTGAATGGGATACACCTGTCGTGAGTGTTAGTGAATGGGCTACACCTGTCGTGAGTGTTAGTGATTGGGCTACACCTGTCCTGAGTGTTAGTGAATGGGCTACACCTGTCGTGAGTGTTAGTGAATGGGCTACACCTGTCGTGAGTGTTAGTGAATGGGATACACCTGTCGTGAGTGTTAGTGAATGGGCTACACCTGTCGTGAGTGTTAGTGATTGGGCTACACCTGTCGTGAGTGTTAGTGAATGGGCTACACCTGTCGTGAGTGTTAGTGAAAGGGCTACACCTGTCGTGAGTGTTAGTGAATGGGCTACACCTGTCCTGAGTGTTAGTGAATGGGCTACACCTGTCGTGAGTGTTAGTGAATGGGCTACACCTGTCGTGAGTGTTAGTGAATGGGCTACACCTGTCGTGAGTGTTAGTGAATGGGCTACACCTGTCCTGAGTGTTAGTGATTGGGCTACACCTGTCGTGAGTGTTAGTGAATGGGCTACACCTGTCGTGAGTGTTAGTGAATGGGCTACACCTGTCGTGAGTGTTAGTGAATGGGCTACACCTGTCGTGAGTGTTAGTGAATGGGCTACACCTGTCGTGAGTGTTAGTGAATGGGATACACCTGTCGTGAGTGTTAGTGAATGGGCTACACCTGTCGTGAGTGTTAGTGATTGGGCTACACCTGTCGTGAGTGTTAGTGATTGGGCTACACCTGTCGTGAGTGTTAGTGAATGGGCTACACCTGTCGTGAGTGTTAGTGATTGGGCTACACCTGTCGTGAGTGTTAGTGAATGGGCTACACCTGTCCTGAGTGTTAGTGAATGGGATATACCTGTCGTGAGTGTTAGTGATTGGGCTACACCTGTCGTGAGTGTTAGTGATTGGGCTACACCTGTCGTGAGTGTTAGTGATTGGGCTACACCTGTCGTGAGTGTTAGTGATTGGGCTACACCTGTCGTGAGTGTTAGTGAATGGGCTACACCTGTCGTGAGTGTTAGTGAATGGGCTACACCTGTCCTGAATGTTAGTGAATGGGCTACACCTGTCGTGAGTGTTAGTGAATGGGCTACACCTGTCCTGAGTGTTAGTGAATGGGCTACACCTGTCCTGAGTGTTAGTGAATGGGCTACACCTGTTGTGAGTGTTAGTGATTGGGCTACACCTGTCGTGAGTGTTAGTGATTGGGCTACACCTGTTGTGAGTGTTAGTGATTGGGCTACACCTGTCCAGAATGTTAGTGAATGGGCTACACCTGTCCAGAATGTTAGTGATTGGGCTACACATGTCGTGAGTGTTAGTGAATGGGCTACACCTGTCCAGAATGTTAGTGAATGGGCTACACCTGTCGTGAGTGTTAGTGAATGGGCTACACCTGTCGTGAGTGTTAGTGAATGGGCTACACCTGTCGTGAGTGTTAGTGAATGGGCTACACCTGTCCTGAGTGTTAGTGAATGGGATACACCTGTAGGAGTGTTAGTGAATGGGCTACACCTGTCCTGAGTGTTAGTGAATGGGCTACACCTGTAGGAGTGTTAGTGAATGGGCTACACCTGTCGGAGTGTTAGTGATTGGGCTACACCTGTCCAGAATGTTAGTGAATGGGCTACACCTGTCCTGAGTCTAAGTGAATGGGCTACACCTGTCGTGAGTGTTAGTGATTGGGCTACACCTGTCCTGAGTCTAAGTGAATGGGCTACACCTGTCGTGAGTGTTAGTGATTGGGCTACACCTGTCGTGAGTGTTAGTGAATGGGCTACACCTGTCGTGAGTGTTAGTGAATGGGCTACACCTGTCGTGAGTGTTAGTGAATGGGCTACACCTGTCGTGAGTGTTAGTGAATGGGCTACACCTGTCGTGAGTGTTAGTGAATGGGATACACCTGTCGTGAGTGTTAGTGAATGGGCTACACCTGTCGTGAGTGTTAGTGATTGGGCTACACCTGTCGTGAGTGTTAGTGATTGGGCTACACCTGTCGTGAGTGTTAGTGAATGGGCTACACCTGTCGTGAGTGTTAGTGATTGGGCTACACCTGTCGTGAGTGTTAGTGAATGGGCTACACCTGTCCTGAGTGTTAGTGAATGGGCTACACCTGTCGTGAGTGTTAGTGATTGGGCTACACCTGTCGTGAGTGTTAGTGATTGGGCTACACCTGTCGTGAGTGTTAGTGATTGGGCTACACCTGTCGTGAGTGTTAGTGATTGGGCTACACCTGTCGTGAGTGTTAGTGAATGGGCTACACCTGTCGTGAGTGTTAGTGATTGGGCTACACCTGTCGTGAGTGTTAGTGAATGGGCTACACCTGTCCTGAGTGTTAGTGAATGGGCTACACCTGTCGTGAGTGTTAGTGAATGGGCTACACCTGTCGTGAGTGTTAGTGAATGGGCTACACCTGTCGTGAGTGTTAGTGAATGGGCTACACCTGTCGTGAGTGTTAGTGAATGGGATACACCTGTCGTGAGTGTTAGTGAATGGGCTACACCTGTCGTGAGTGTTAGTGATTGGGCTACACCTGTCGTGAGTGTTAGTGATTGGGCTACACCTGTCGTGAGTGTTAGTGAATGGGCTACACCTGTCGTGAGTGTTAGTGAATGGGCTACACCTGTCGTGAGTGTTAGTGAATGGGCTACACCTGTCCTGAGTGTTAGTGAATGGGCTACACCTGTCGTGAGTGTTAGTGATTGGGCTACACCTGTCGTGAGTGTTAGTGATTGGGCTACACCTGTCGTGAGTGTTAGTGATTGGGCTACACCTGTCGTGAGTGTTAGTGATTGGGCTACACCTGTCGTGAGTGTTAGTGAATGGGCTACACCTGTCGTGAGTGTTAGTGATTGGGCTACACCTGTCGTGAGTGTTAGTGAATGGGCTACACCTGTCCTGAGTGTTAGTGAATGGGCTACACCTGTCGTGAGTGTTAGTGATTGGGCTACACCTGTCGTGAGTGTTAGTGATTGGGCTACACCTGTCGTGAGTGTTAGTGATTGGGCTACACCTGTCGGAGTGTTAGTGAATGGGCTACACCTGTCGTGAGTGTTAGTGATTGGGCTACATCTGTCGTTAGTGTTAGTGAATGGGCTACACCTGTCGTGAGTGTTAGTGAATGGGCTACACCTGTCGTGAGTGTTAGTGAATGGGATACACCTGTCGTGAGTGTTAGTGAATGGGCTACACCTGTCGTGAGTGTTAGTGAATGGGATACACCTGTCGTGAGTGTTAGTGAATGGGCTACACCTGTCGTGAGTGTTAGTGAATGGGCTACACCTGTCGTGAGTGTTAGTGAATGGGATACACCTGTCGTGAGTGTTAGTGAATGGGCTACACCTGTCGTGAGTGTTAGTGATTGGGCTACACCTGTCGTGAGTGTTAGTGATTGGGCTACACCTGTCGTGAGTGTTAGTGAATGGGCTACACCTGTCGTGAGTGTTAGTGAAAGGGCTACACCTGTCGTGAGTGTTAGTGAATGGGATACACCTGTCGTGAGTGTTAGTGAATGGGCTACACCTGTCGTGAGTGTTAGTGATTGGGCTACACCTGTCCTGAGTGTTAGTGAATGGGCTACACCTGTCGTGAGTGTTAGTGAATGGGCTACACCTGTCGTGAGTGTTAGTGAATGGGATACACCTGTCGTGAGTGTTAGTGAATGGGCTACACCTGTCGTGAGTGTTAGTGATTGGGCTACACCTGTCGTGAGTGTTAGTGAATGGGCTACACCTGTCGTGAGTGTTAGTGAAAGGGCTACACCTGTCGTGAGTGTTAGTGAATGGGCTACACCTGTCCTGAGTGTTAGTGAATGGGCTACACCTGTCGTGAGTGTTAGTGAATGGGCTACACCTGTCGTGAGTGTTAGTGAATGGGCTACACCTGTCGTGAGTGTTAGTGAATGGGCTACACCTGTCCTGAGTGTTAGTGATTGGGCTACACCTGTCGTGAGTGTTAGTGAATGGGCTACACCTGTCGTGAGTGTTAGTGAATGGGCTACACCTGTCGTGAGTGTTAGTGAATGGGCTACACCTGTCGTGAGTGTTAGTGAATGGGCTACACCTGTCGTGAGTGTTAGTGAATGGGATACACCTGTCGTGAGTGTTAGTGAATGGGCTACACCTGTCGTGAGTGTTAGTGATTGGGCTACACCTGTCGTGAGTGTTAGTGATTGGGCTACACCTGTCGTGAGTGTTAGTGAATGGGCTACACCTGTCGTGAGTGTTAGTGATTGGGCTACACCTGTCGTGAGTGTTAGTGAATGGGCTACACCTGTCCTGAGTGTTAGTGAATGGGATATACCTGTCGTGAGTGTTAGTGATTGGGCTACACCTATCGTGAGTGTTAGTGATTGGGCTACACCTGTCGTGAGTGTTAGTGATTGGGCTACACCTGTCGTGAGTGTTAGTGATTGGGCTACACCTGTCGTGAGTGTTAGTGAATGGGCTACACCTGTCGTGAGTGTTAGTGAATGGGCTACACCTGTCCTGAATGTTAGTGAATGGGCTACACCTGTCGTGAGTGTTAGTGAATGGGCTACACCTGTCCTGAGTGTTAGTGAATGGGCTACACCTGTCCTGAGTGTTAGTGAATGGGCTACACCTGTTGTGAGTGTTAGTGATTGGGCTACACCTGTCGTGAGTGTTAGTGATTGGGCTACACCTGTTGTGAGTGTTAGTGATTGGGCTACACCTGTCCAGAATGTTAGTGAATGGGCTACACCTGTCCAGAATGTTAGTGATTGGGCTACACCTGTCGTGAGTGTTAGTGAATGGGCTACACCTGTCCAGAATGTTAGTGAATGGGCTACACCTGTCGTGAGTGTTAGTGAATGGGCTACACCTGTCGTGAGTGTTAGTGAATGGGCTACACCTGTCGTGAGTGTTAGTGAATGGGCTACACCTGTCCTGAGTGTTAGTGAATGGGATACACCTGTAGGAGTGTTAGTGAATGGGCTACACCTGTCCTGAGTGTTAGTGAATGGGCTACACCTGTAGGAGTGTTAGTGAATGGGCTACACCTGTCGGAGTGTTAGTGATTGGGCTACACCTGTCCAGAATGTTAGTGAATGGGCTACACCTGTCCTGAGTCTAAGTGAATGGGCTACACCTGTCGTGAGTGTTAGTGATTGGGCTACACCTGTCCTGAGTCTAAGTGAATGGGCTACACCTGTCCTGAGTGTTAGTGATTGGGCTACACCTGTCCTGATTCTAAGTGAATGGGCTACACCTGTCCAGAATGTTAGTGAATGGGCTACACCTGTCCTGAGTCTAAGTGAATGGGCTACACCTGTCCTGAGTGTTAGTGATTGGGCTACACCTGTCCTGAGTGTTAGTTATTGGGCTACACCTGTCCTGAGTGTTAGTGAATGGGCTACACCTGTCCTGAGTGTTAGTGATTGGGCTACACCTGTCCTGAGTGTTAGTGATTGGGCTACACCTGTCCTGAGTGTTAGTGAATGGGCTACACCTGTCCTGAGTCTAAGTGAATGGGCTACACCTGTCCTGAGTGTTAGTGATTGGGATACACCTGTCCTGAGTCTAAGTGAATGGGCTACACCTGTCCTGAGTGTTAGTGATTGGGCTACACCTGTCCTGAGTCTAAGTGAAAGGGCTACACCTGTCCTGAGTGTTAGTGATTGGGCTACACCTGTCCTGAGTGTTAGTGAATGGGCTACACCTGTCCTGAGTGTTAGTGATCGGGCTACACCTGTCCAGAATGTTAGTGAATGGGCTACACCTGTCCTGAGTGTTAGTGAATGGGCTACACCTGTCCAGAATGTTAGTGAATGGGCTACACCTGTCGTGAGTGTTAGTGAATGGGCTACACCTGTCGTGAGTGTTAGTGAATGGGCTACACCTGTCCCGAGTGTTAGTGAATGGGCTACACCTGTCGTGAGTGTTAGTGAATGGGCTACACCTGTCCTGAGTGTTAGTGATTGGGCTACACCTGTCCTGAGTGTTAGTGAATGGGCTACACCTGTCCTGAGTGTTAGTGATTGGGCTACACCTGTCCTGAGTGTTAGTGAATGGGCTACACCTGTCCTGAGTGTTAGTGAATGGGCTACACCTGTCGTGAGTGTTAGTGAATGGGCTACACCTGTCCTGAGTGTTAGTGATTGGGCTACACCTGTCCTGAGTGTTAGTGAATGGGCTACACCTGTCGTGAGTGTTAGTGAATGGGCTACACCTTTCGTGAGTGTTAGTGATTGGGATACACCTCTCGTGAGTGTTAGTGATTGGGCTACACCTGTCGTGAGTGTTAGTGAATGGGCTACACCTGTCGTGAGTGTTAGTGATTCGGCTACACCTGTCGTGAGTGTTAGTGAATGGGCTACACCTGTCGTGAGTGTTAGTGATTGGGCTACACCTGTCGTGAGTGTTAGTGAATGGGCTACACCTGTCCTGAATGTTAGTGAATGGGCTACACCTGTCGTGAGTGTTAGTGAATGGGCTACACCTGTCGTGAGTGTTAGTGAATGGGCTACACCTGTCCTGAGTGTTAGTGAATGGGCTACACCTGTCCTGAGTGTTAGTGAATGGGCTACACCTGTCGTGAGTGTTAGTGATTGGGCTACACCTGTCGTGAGTGTTAGTGATTGGGCTACACCTGTCGTGAGTGTTAGTGATTGGGCTACACCTGTCCAGAATGTTAGTGAATGGGCTACACCTGTCCAGAATGTTAGTGAATGGGCTACACCTGTCGTGAGTGTTAGTGAATGGGCTACACCTGTCGTGAGTGTTAGTGAATGGGCTACACCTGTCGTGAGTGTTAGTGAATGGGCTACACCTGTCCTGAGTGTTAGTGAATGGTTTACACCTGTAGGAGTGTTAGTGAATGGGCTACACCTGTCCTGAGTGTTAGTGAATGGGCTACACCTGTAGGAGTGTTAGTGAATGGGCTACACCTGTCGGAGTGTTAGTGATTGGGCTACACCTGTCGTGAGTGTTAGTGAATGGGCTACACCTGTCGTGAGTGTTAGTGATTCGGCTACACCTGTCGTGAGTGTTAGTGAATGGGCTACACCTGTCGTGAGTGTTAGTGATTGGGCTACACCTGTCGTGAGTGTTAGTGAATGGGCTACACCTGTCCTGAATGTTAGTGAATGGGCTACACCTGTCGTGAGTGTTAGTGAATGGGCTACACCTGTCGTGAGTGTTAGTGAATGGGCTACACCTGTCCTGAGTGTTAGTGAATGGGCTACACCTGTCCTGAGTGTTAGTGAATGGGCTACACCTGTCGTGAGTGTTAGTGATTGGGCTACACCTGTCGTGAGTGTTAGTGATTGGGCTACACCTGTCGTGAGTGTTAGTGATTGGGCTACACCTGTCCAGAATGTTAGTGAATGGGCTACACCTGTCCAGAATGTTAGTGAATGGGCTACACCTGTCGTGAGTGTTAGTGAATGGGCTACACCTGTCGTGAGTGTTAGTGAATGGGCTACACCTGTCGTGAGTGTTAGTGAATGGGCTACACCTGTCCTGAGTGTTAGTGAATGGTTTACACCTGTAGGAGTGTTAGTGAATGGGCTACACCTGTCCTGAGTGTTAGTGAATGGGCTACACCTGTAGGAGTGTTAGTGAATGGGCTACACCTGTCGGAGTGTTAGTGATTGGGCTACACCTGTCCTGAGTGTTAGTGATTGGGCTACACCTGTCCTGATTCTAAGTGAATGGGCTACACCTGTCCTGAGTGTTAGTGATTGGGCTACACCTGTCCAGAATGTTAGTGAATGGGCTACACCTGTCCTGAGCCTAAGTGAATGGGCTACACCTGTCCTGAGTGTTAGTGATTGGGCTACACCTGTCCTGAGTGTTAGTTATTGGGCTACACCTGTCCTGAGTGTTAGTGAATGGGCTACACCTGTCCTGAGTGTTAGTTATTGGGCTACACCTGTCCTGAGTGTTAGTGATTGGGCTACACCTGTCCAGAATGTTAGTGAATGGGCTAAACCTGTCCTGAGTCTAAGTGAATGGGCTACACCTGTCCTGAGTGTTAGTGATTGGGATACACCTGTCCTGAGTCTAAGTGAATGGGCTACACCTGTCGTGAGTGTTAGTGATTGGGCTACACCTGTCCTGAGTCTAAGTGAATGGGCTACACCTGTCCTGAGTGTTAGTGATTGGGCTACACCTGTCCTGAGTGTTAGTGAATGGGCTACACCTGTCCAGAATGTTAGTGATTGGGCTACACCTGTCCAGAATGTTAGTGAATGGGCTACACCTGTCCTGAGTGTTAGTGAATGGGCTACACCTGTCCAGAATGTTAGTGAATGGGCTACACCTGTCGTGAGTGTTAGTGAATGGGCTACACCTGTCGTGAGTGTTAGTGAATGGGCTACACCTGTCCTGAGTGTTAGTGAATGGGCTACACCTGTCGTGAGTGTTAGTGAATGGGCTACACCTGTCCTGAGTGTTAGTGATTGGGCTACACCTGTCCTGAGTGTTAGTGAATGGGCTACACCTGTCCTGAGTGTTAGTGATTGGGCTACACCTGTCCTGAGTGTTAGGGAATGGGCTACACCTGTCCTGAGTGTTAGTGAATGGGCTACACCTGTCGTGAGTGTTAGTGAATGGGCTACACCTGTCGTGAGTGTTAGTGAATGGGCTACACCTGTCGTGAGTGTTAGTGAATGGGCTACACCTGTCCTGAGTGTTAGTGAATGGTTTACACCTGTAGGAGTGTTAGTGAATGGGCTACACTTGTCCTGAGTGTTAGTGAATGGGCTACACCTGTCCTGAGTGTTAGTGAATGGGCTACACCTGTCCTGAGTGTTAGTGAATGGGCTACACCTGTCGTGAGTGTTAGTGATTGGGCTACACCTGTCGTGAGTGTTAGTGATTGGGCTACACCTGTCGTGAGTGTTAGTGATTGGGCTACACCTGTCCAGAATGTTAGTGAATGGGCTACACCTGTCCAGAATGTTAGTGAATGGGCTACACCTGTCGTGAGTGTTAGTGAATGGGCTACACCTGTCGTGAGTGTTAGTGAATGGGCTACACCTGTCGTGAGTGTTAGTGAATGGGCTACACCTGTCCTGAGTGTTAGTGAATGGTTTACACCTGTAGGAGTGTTAGTGAATGGGCTACACCTGTCCTGAGTGTTAGTGAATGGGCTACACCTGTAGGAGTGTTAGTGAATGGGCTACACCTGTCGGAGTGTTAGTGATTGGGCTACACCTGTCGTGAGTGTTAGTGAATGGGCTACACCTGTCGTGAGTGTTAGTGATTCGGCTACACCTGTCGTGAGTGTTAGTGAATGGGCTACACCTGTCGTGAGTGTTAGTGATTGGGCTACACCTGTCGTGAGTGTTAGTGAATGGGCTACACCTGTCCTGAATGTTAGTGAATGGGCTACACCTGTCGTGAGTGTTAGTGAATGGGCTACACCTGTCGTGAGTGTTAGTGAATGGGCTACACCTGTCCTGAGTGTTAGTGAATGGGCTACACCTGTCCTGAGTGTTAGTGAATGGGCTACACCTGTCGTGAGTGTTAGTGATTGGGCTACACCTGTCGTGAGTGTTAGTGATTGGGCTACACCTGTCGTGAGTGTTAGTGATTGGGCTACACCTGTCCAGAATGTTAGTGAATGGGCTACACCTGTCCAGAATGTTAGTGAATGGGCTACACCTGTCGTGAGTGTTAGTGAATGGGCTACACCTGTCGTGAGTGTTAGTGAATGGGCTACACCTGTCGTGAGTGTTAGTGAATGGGCTACACCTGTCCTGAGTGTTAGTGAATGGTTTACACCTGTAGGAGTGTTAGTGAATGGGCTACACCTGTCCTGAGTGTTAGTGAATGGGCTACACCTGTAGGAGTGTTAGTGAATGGGCTACACCTGTCGGAGTGTTAGTGATTGGGCTACACCTGTCCTGAGTGTTAGTGATTGGGCTACACCTGTCCTGATTCTAAGTGAATGGGCTACACCTGTCCTGAGTGTTAGTGATTGGGCTACACCTGTCCAGAATGTTAGTGAATGGGCTACACCTGTCCTGAGCCTAAGTGAATGGGCTACACCTGTCCTGAGTGTTAGTGATTGGGCTACACCTGTCCTGAGTGTTAGTTATTGGGCTACACCTGTCCTGAGTGTTAGTGAATGGGCTACACCTGTCCTGAGTGTTAGTTATTGGGCTACACCTGTCCTGAGTGTTAGTGATTGGGCTACACCTGTCCAGAATGTTAGTGAATGGGCTAAACCTGTCCTGAGTCTAAGTGAATGGGCTACACCTGTCCTGAGTGTTAGTGATTGGGATACACCTGTCCTGAGTCTAAGTGAATGGGCTACACCTGTCGTGAGTGTTAGTGATTGGGCTACACCTGTCCTGAGTCTAAGTGAATGGGCTACACCTGTCCTGAGTGTTAGTGATTGGGCTACACCTGTCCTGAGTGTTAGTGAATGGGCTACACCTGTCCAGAATGTTAGTGATTGGGCTACACCTGTCCAGAATGTTAGTGAATGGGCTACACCTGTCCTGAGTGTTAGTGAATGGGCTACACCTGTCCAGAATGTTAGTGAATGGGCTACACCTGTCGTGAGTGTTAGTGAATGGGCTACACCTGTCGTGAGTGTTAGTGAATGGGCTACACCTGTCCTGAGTGTTAGTGAATGGGCTACACCTGTCGTGAGTGTTAGTGAATGGGCTACACCTGTCCTGAGTGTTAGTGATTGGGCTACACCTGTCCTGAGTGTTAGTGAATGGGCTACACCTGTCCTGAGTGTTAGTGATTGGGCTACACCTGTCCTGAGTGTTAGGGAATGGGCTACACCTGTCCTGAGTGTTAGTGAATGGGCTACACCTGTCGTGAGTGTTAGTGAATGGCCTACACCTGTCCTGAGTGTTAGTGATTGGGCTACACCTGTCCTGAGTGTTAGTGAATGGGCTACACCTGTCCTGAGTGTTAGTGAATGGGCTACCTGTCGTGAGTGTTAGTGAATGGCCTACACCTGTCCTGAGTGTTAGTGAGTGGGCTACACCTGCCGTGAGTGTTAGTGAATGGGCTACACCTGTCCTGAGTGTTAGTGAATGGGCTACACCTGTCGTGAGTGTTAGTGAATGGGCTACACCTGTCCTGAGTGTTAGTGAATGTGCTACACCTGTCGTGAGTGTTAGTGAATGGGCTACACCTGTCGTGAGTGTTAGTGAATGGGCTACACCTGTCGTGAATGTTAATGAATGGGCTACACCTGTCCTGAGTGTTAGTGATTGGGCTAGACCTGTCCAAAATGTTAGTGAATGGGCTATACCTGTCGTGAGTGTTAGTGAATGGGCTACACCTGTCGTGAGTGTTAGTGAATGGGCTACACCTGTCGTGAGTGTTAGTGAATGGGCTACACCTGTCCTGAGTGTTAGTGAATGGGCTACACCTGTCGTGAGTGTTAGTGAATGGGCTACACCTGTCGTGAGTGTTAGTGAATGGGCTACACCTGTCGTGAGTGTTAGTGAATGGGCTACACCTGTCGTGAGTGTTAGTGATTGGGCTACACCTGTCCTGAGTGTTAGTGATTGGGCTACACCTGTCGTGAGTGTTAGTGAATGGGCTACACCTGTCGTGAGTGTTAGTGAATGGGCTACACCTGTCCTGAGTGTTAGTGAATGGGCTACACCTGTCGTGAGTGTTAGTGAATGGGCTACACCTGTCCTGAGTGTTAGTGAATGGGCTACACCTGTCCTGAGTGTTAGTGAATGGGCTACACCTGTCGTGAGTGTTAGTGAATGGGCTACACCTGTCGTGAGTGTTAGAGAATGGGCTACACCTGTCCTGAGTGTTAGTGAATGGGCTGAACCTGTCGTGAGTGTTAGTGATTGGGCTACACCTGTCGTGAGTGTTAGTGAATGGGCTACACCTGTCCAGAATGTTAGTGAATGGGCTACACCTGTCGTGAGTGTTAGTGAATGGGCTACACCTGTCGTGAGTGTTAGTGAATGGGCTACACCTGTCGTGAGTGTTAGTGAATGGGCTACACCTGTCCTGAATGTTAGTGAATGGGCTACACCTGTCGTGAGTGTTAGTGAATGGGCTACACCTGTCCTGAGTGTTAGTGAATGGGCTACACCTGTCCTGAGTGTTAGTGAATGGGCTACACCTGTTGTGAGTGTTAGTGATTGGGCTACACCTGTCGTGAGTGTTAGTGATTGGGCTACACCTGTTGTGAGTGTTAGTGATTGGGCTACACCTGTCCAGAATGTTAGTGAATGGGCTACACCTGTCCAGAATGTTAGTGATTGGGCTACACCTGTCGTGAGTGTTAGTGAATGGGCTACACCTGTCCAGAATGTTAGTGAATGGGCTACACCTGTCGTGAGTGTTAGTGAATGGGCTACACCTGTCGTGAGTGTTAGTGAATGGGCTACACCTGTCGTGAGTGTTAGTGAATGGGCTACACCTGTCCTGAGTGTTAGTGAATGGGATACACCTGTAGGAGTGTTAGTGAATGGGCTACACCTGTCCTGAGTGTTAGTGAATGGGCTACACCTGTAGGAGTGTTAGTGAATGGGCTACACCTGTCGGAGTGTTAGTGATTGGGCTACACCTGTCCAGAATGTTAGTGAATGGGCTACACCTGTCCTGAGTCTAAGTGAATGGGCTACACCTGTCGTGAGTGTTAGTGATTGGGCTACACCTGTCCTGAGTCTAAGTGAATGGGCTACACCTGTCCTGAGTGTTAGTGATTGGGCTACACCTGTCCTGATTCTAAGTGAATGGGCTACACCTGTCCAGAATGTTAGTGAATGGGCTACACCTGTCCTGAGTCTAAGTGAATGGGCTACACCTGTCCTGAGTGTTAGTGATTGGGCTACACCTGTCCTGAGTGTTAGTTATTGGGCTACACCTGTCCTGAGTGTTAGTGAATGGGCTACACCTGTCCTGAGTGTTAGTGATTGGGCTACACCTGTCCTGAGTGTTAGTGATTGGGCTACACCTGTCCTGAGTGTTAGTGAATGGGCTACACCTGTCCTGAGTCTAAGTGAATGGGCTACACCTGTCCTGAGTGTTAGTGATTGGGATACACCTGTCCTGAGTCTAAGTGAATGGGCTACACCTGTCCTGAGTGTTAGTGATTGGGCTACACCTGTCCTGAGTCTAAGTGAAAGGGCTACACCTGTCCTGAGTGTTAGTGATTGGGCTACACCTGTCCTGAGTGTTAGTGAATGGGCTACACCTGTCGTGAGTGTTAGTGATTGGGCTACACCTGTCCAGAATGTTAGTGAATGGGCTACACCTGTCCTGAGTGTTAGTGAATGGGCTACACCTGTCCAGAATGTTAGTGAATGGGCTACACCTGTCGTGAGTGTTAGTGAATGGGCTACACCTGTCGTGAGTGTTAGTGAATGGGCTACACCTGTCCCGAGTGTTAGTGAATGGGCTACACCTGTCGTGAGTGTTAGTGAATGGGCTACACCTGTCCTGAGTGTTAGTGATTGGGCTACACCTGTCCTGAGTGTTAGTGAATGGGCTACACCTGTCCTGAGTGTTAGTGATTGGGCTACACCTGTCCTGAGTGTTAGTGAATGGGCTACACCTGTCCTGAGTGTTAGTGAATGGGCTACACCTGTCGTGAGTGTTAGTGAATGGGCTACACCTGTCCTGAGTGTTAGTGATTGGGCTACACCTGTCCTGAGTGTTAGTGAATGGGCTACACCTGTCGTGAGTGTTAGTGAATGGGCTACACCTTTCGTGAGTGTTAGTGATTGGGATACACCTCTCGTGAGTGTTAGTGATTGGGCTACACCTGTCGTGAGTGTTAGTGAATGGGCTACACCTGTCGTGAGTGTTAGTGATTCGGCTACACCTGTCGTGAGTGTTAGTGAATGGGCTACACCTGTCGTGAGTGTTAGTGATTGGGCTACACCTGTCGTGAGTGTTAGTGAATGGGCTACACCTGTCCTGAATGTTAGTGAATGGGCTACACCTGTCGTGAGTGTTAGTGAATGGGCTACACCTGTCGTGAGTGTTAGTGAATGGGCTACACCTGTCCTGAGTGTTAGTGAATGGGCTACACCTGTCCTGAGTGTTAGTGAATGGGCTACACCTGTCGTGAGTGTTAGTGATTGGGCTACACCTGTCGTGAGTGTTAGTGATTGGGCTACACCTGTCGTGAGTGTTAGTGATTGGGCTACACCTGTCCAGAATGTTAGTGAATGGGCTACACCTGTCCAGAATGTTAGTGAATGGGCTACACCTGTCGTGAGTGGTAGTGAATGGGCTACACCTGTCGTGAGTGTTAGTGAATGGGCTACACCTGTCGTGAGTGTTAGTGAATGGGCTACACCTGTCCTGAGTGTTAGTGAATGGTTTACACCTGTAGGAGTGTTAGTGAATGGGCTACACCTGTCCTGAGTGTTAGTGAATGGGCTACACCTGTAGGAGTGTTAGTGAATGGGCTACACCTGTCGGAGTGTTAGTGATTGGGCTACACCTGTCGTGAGTGTTAGTGAATGGGCTACACCTGTCGTGAGTGTTAGTGATTCGGCTACACCTGTCGTGAGTGTTAGTGAATGGGCTACACCTGTCGTGAGTGTTAGTGATTGGGCTACACCTGTCGTGAGTGTTAGTGAATGGGCTACACCTGTCCTGAATGTTAGTGAATGGGCTACACCTGTCGTGAGTGTTAGTGAATGGGCTACACCTGTCGTGAGTGTTAGTGAATGGGCTACACCTGTCCTGAGTGTTAGTGAATGGGCTACACCTGTCCTGAGTGTTAGTGAATGGGCTACACCTGTCGTGAGTGTTAGTGATTGGGCTACACCTGTCGTGAGTGTTAGTGATTGGGCTACACCTGTCGTGAGTGTTAGTGATTGGGCTACACCTGTCCAGAATGTTAGTGAATGGGCTACACCTGTCCAGAATGTTAGTGAATGGGCTACACCTGTCGTGAGTGTTAGTGAATGGGCTACACCTGTCGTGAGTGTTAGTGAATGGGCTACACCTGTCGTGAGTGTTAGTGAATGGGCTACACCTGTCCTGAGTGTTAGTGAATGGTTTACACCTGTAGGAGTGTTAGTGAATGGGCTACACCTGTCCTGAGTGTTAGTGAATGGGCTACACCTGTAGGAGTGTTAGTGAATGGGCTACACCTGTCGGAGTGTTAGTGATTGGGCTACACCTGTCCTGAGTGTTAGTGATTGGGCTACACCTGTCCTGATTCTAAGTGAATGGGCTACACCTGTCCTGAGTGTTAGTGATTGGGCTACACCTGTCCAGAATGTTAGTGAATGGGCTACACCTGTCCTGAGCCTAAGTGAATGGGCTACACCTGTCCTGAGTGTTAGTGATTGGGCTACACCTGTCCTGAGTCTAAGTGAATGGGCTACACCTGTCCTGAGTGTTAGTGAATGGGCTACACCTGTCCTGAGTGTTAGTTATTGGGCTACACCTGTCCTGAGTGTTAGTGATTGGGCTACACCTGTCCAGAATGTTAGTGAATGGGCTAAACCTGTCCTGAGTCTAAGTGAATGGGCTACACCTGTCCTGAGTGTTAGTGATTGGGATACACCTGTCCTGAGTCTAAGTGAATGGGCTACACCTGTCGTGAGTGTTAGTGATTGGGCTACACCTGTCCTGAGTCTAAGTGAATGGGCTACACCTGTCCTGAGTGTTAGTGATTGGGCTACACCTGTCCTGAGTGTTAGTGAATGGGCTACACCTGTCCAGAATGTTAGTGATTGGGCTACACCTGTCCAGAATGTTAGTGAATGGGCTACACCTGTCCTGAGTGTTAGTGAATGGGCTACACCTGTCCAGAATGTTAGTGAATGGGCTACACCTGTCGTGAGTGTTAGTGAATGGGCTACACCTGTCGTGAGTGTTAGTGAATGGGCTACACCTGTCCTGAGTGTTAGTGAATGGGCTACACCTGTCGTGAGTGTTAGTGAATGGGCTACACCTGTCCTGAGTGTTAGTGATTGGGCTACACCTGTCCTGAGTGTTAGTGAATGGGCTACACCTGTCCTGAGTGTTAGTGATTGGGCTACACCTGTCCTGAGTGTTAGGGAATGGGCTACACCTGTCCTGAGTGTTAGTGAATGGGCTACACCTGTCGTGAGTGTTAGTGAATGGCCTACACCTGTCCTGAGTGTTAGTGATTGGGCTACACCTGTCCTGAGTGTTAGTGAATGGGCTACACCTGTCCTGAGTGTTAGTGAATGGGCTACCTGTCGTGAGTGTTAGTGAATGGCCTACACCTGTCCTGAGTGTTAGTGAGTGGGCTACACCTGCCGTGAGTGTTAGTGAATGGGCTACACCTGTCCTGAGTGTTAGTGAATGGGCTACACCTGTCGTGAGTGTTAGTGAATGGGCTACACCTGTCCTGAGTGTTAGTGAATGTGCTACACCTGTCGTGAGTGTTAGTGAATGGGCTACACCTGTCGTGAGTGTTAGTGAATGGGCTACACCTGTCGTGAGTGTTAATGAATGGGCTACACCTGTCCTGAGTGTTAGTGATTGGGCTAGACCTGTCCAAAATGTTAGTGAATGGGCTATACCTGTCGTGAGTGTTAGTGAATGGGCTACACCTGTCGTGAGTGTTAGTGAATGGGCTACACCTGTCGTGAGTGTTAGTGAATGGGCTACACCTGTCCTGAGTGTTAGTGAATGGGCTACACCTGTCGTGAGTGTTAGTGAATGGGCTACACCTGTCGTGAGTGTTAGTGAATGGGCTACACCTGTCGTGAGTGTTAGTGAATGGGCTACACCTGTCTTGAGTGTTAGTGAATGGGCTACACCTGTCCTGAGTGTTAGTGATTGGGCTACACCTGTCGTGAGTGTTAGTGAATGGGCTACACCTGTCGTGAGTGTTAGTGAATGGGCTACACCTGTCCTGAGTGTTAGTGAATGGGCTACACCTGTCGTGAGTGTTAGTGAATGGGCTACACCTGTCCTGAGTGTTAGTGAATGGGCTACACCTGTCCTGAGTGTTAGTGAATGGGCTACACCTGTCGTGAGTGTTAGTGAATGGGCTACACCTGTCGTGAGTGTTAGAGAATGGGCTACACCTGTCCTGAGTGTTAGTGAATGGGCTGAACCTGTCGTGAGTGTTAGTGATTGGGCTACACCTGTCGTGAGTGTTAGTGAATGGGCTACACCTGTCCAGAATGTTAGTGAATGGGCTACACCTGTCGTGAGTGTTAGTGATTGGGCTACACCTCTCCTGAGTGTTAGTGAATGGGATACACCTGTCCTGAGTGTTAGTGAATGGGCTACACCTGTCGGAGTGTTAGTGAATGGGCTACACCTGTCCAGAATGTTAGTGAATGGGCTACACCTGTCCAGAATGTTAGTGAATGGGCTACACCTGTCCAGAATGTTAGTGAATGGGCTACACCTGTCCAGAATGTTAGTGAATGGGCTACACCTGTCCTGAGTGTCAGTGATTGGGCTACACCTGTCGTGAGTGTTAGTGAATGGGCTACACCTGTCGTGAGTGTTAGTGAATGGGCTACACCTGTCGTGAGTGTTAGTGAATGGGCTACACCTGTCGTGAGTGTTAGTGAATGGGATACACCTGTCGTGAGTGTTAGTGAATGGGCTACACCTGTCGTGAGTGTTAGTGAATGGGCTACACCTGTGGTGAGTGTTGGTGAATGGGATAAACCTGTCGTGAGTGTTAGTGAATGGGCTACACCTGTCGTGAGTGTTAGTGAATGGGATACACCTGTCGTGAGTGTTAGTGAATGGGCTACACCTGTCCTGAGTGTTAGTGATTGGGCTACACCTGTCGTGAGTGTTAGTGAATGGGCTACACCTGTCGTGAGTGTTAGTGAATGGGCTACACCTGTCGTGAGTGTTAGTGAATGGGCTACACCTGTCGTGAGTGTTAGTGAATGGGCTACACCTGTCGTGAGTGTTAGTGAATGGGATACACCTGTCGTGAGTGTTAGTGAATGGGCTACACCTGTCGTGAGTGTTAGTGATTGGGCTACACCTGTCGTGAGTGTTAGTGATTGGGCTACACCTGTCGTGAGTGTTAGTGAATGGGCTACACCTGTCGTGAGTGTTAGTGATTGGGCTACACCTGTCGTGAGTGTTGGTGAATGGGCTACACCTGTCCTGAGTGTTAGTGAATGGGCTACACCTGTCGTGAGTGTTAGTGATTGGGCTACACCTGTCGTGAGTGTTAGTGATTGGGCTACACCTGTCGTGAGTGTTAGTGATTGGGCTACACCTGTCGTGGGTGTTAGTGATTGGGCTACACCTGTCGTGAGTGTTAGTGAATGGGCTACACCTGTCGTGAGTGTTAGTGATTGGGCTACACCTGTCGTGAGTGTTACTGAATGGGCTACACCTGTCCTGAGTGTTAGTGAATGGGCTACACCTGTCGTGAGTGTTAGTGATTGGGCTACACCTGTCGTGAGTGTTAGTGATTGGGCTACACCTGTCGTGAGTGTTAGTGATTGGGCTACACCTGTCGGAGTGTTAGTGAATGGGCTACACCTGTCGTGAGTGTTAGTGATTGGGCTACATCTGTCCTGAGTGTTAGTGATTGGGCTACACCTGTCGTGAGTGTTAGTGATTGGGCTACACCTGTCGTTAGTGTTAGTGAATGGGCTACACCTGTCGTGAGTGTTAGTGAATGGGCTACACCTGTCGTGAGTGTTAGTGAATGGGATACACCTGTCGTGAGTGTTAGTGAATGGGCTACACCTGTCGTGAGTGTTAGTGAATGGGATACACCTGTCGTGAGTGTTAGTGAATGGGCTACACCTATCGTGAGTGTTAGTGAATGGGCTACACCTGTCGTGCGTGTTAGTGAATGGGATACACCTGTCGTGAGTGTTAGTGAATGGGCTACACCTGTCGTGAGTGTTAGTGATTGGGCTACACCTGTCGTGAGTGTTAGTGATTGGGCTACACCTGTCGTGAGTGTTAGTGAATGGGCTACACCTGTCGTGAGTGTTAGTGAAAGGGCTACACCTGTCGTGAGTGTTAGTGAATGGGATACACCTGTCGTGAGTGTTAGTGAATGGGCTACACCTGTCGTGAGTGTTAGTGATTGGGCTACACCTGTCCTGAGTGTTAGTGATTGGGCTACACCTGTCGTGAGTGTTAGTGAATGGGCTACACCTGTCGTGAGTGTTAGTGAATGGGATACACCTGTCGTGAGTGTTAGTGAATGGGCTACACCTGTCGTGAGTGTTAGTGATTGGGCTACACCTGTCGTGAGTGTTAGTGATTGGGCTACACCTGTCGTGAGTGTTAGTGAATGGGCTACACCTGTCGTGAGTGTTATTGAATGGGCTACACCTGTCCTGAGTGTTAGTGAATGGGCTACACCTGTCCTGAGTGTTAGTGAATGGGCTACACCTGTCGTGAGTGTTAGTGAATGGGCTACACCTGTCGTGAGTGTTAGTGAATGGGCTACACCTGTCGTGAGTGTTAGTGAATGGGCTACACCTGTCCTGAGTGTTAGTGATTGGGCTACACCTGTCGTGAGTGTTAGTGAATGGGCTACACCTGTCGTGAGTGTTAGTGAATGGGCTACACCTGTCGTGAGTGTTAGTGAATGGGCTACACCTGTCGTGAGTGTTAGTGAATGGGCTACATCTGTCGTGAGTGTTAGTGAATGGGATACACCTGTCGTGAGTGTTAGTGAATGGGCTACACCTGTCGTGAGTGTTAGTGATTGGGCTACACCTGTCGTGAGTGTTAGTGATTGGGCTACACCTGTCGTGAGTGTTAGTGAATGGGCTACACCTGTCGTGAGTGTTAGTGATTGGGCTACACCTGTCGTGAGTGTTAGTGAATGGGCTACACCTGTCCTGAGTGTTAGTGAATGGGCTACACCTGTCGTGAGTGTTAGTGATTGGGCTACACCTGTCGTGAGTGTTAGTGATTGGGCTACACCTGTCGTGAGTGTTAGTGATTGGGCTACACCTGTCGTGAGTGTTAGTGAATGGGCTACACCTGTCGTGAGTGTTAGTGAATGGGCCACACCTGTCGTGAGTGTTAGAGAATGGGCTACATCTGTCGTGAGTGTTAGTGATTGGGCTACACCTGGCGTGAGTGTTAGAGAATGGGCTACACCTGTCGTGAGTGTTAGTGATTGGGCTACACCTGTCGTGAGTGTTAGTGAATGGGCTACACCTGTCCTGAGTGTTAGTGAATGGGATACACCTGTCGTGAGTGTTAGTGAATGGGCTACACCTGTCGTGAGTGTTAGTGATTGGGCTACACCTGTCGTGAGTGTTAGTGATTGGGCTACACCTGTCGTGAGTGTTAGTGAATGGGCTACACCTGTCGTAAGTGTTAGTGAATGGGCTACACCTGTCCTGAGTGTTAGTGAATGGGCTACACCTGTCCTGAGTGTTAGTGAATGGGCTACACCTGTCGTGAGTGTTAGTGAATGGGCTACACCTGTCGTGAGTGTTAGTGAATGGGCTACACCTGTCGTGAGTGTTAGTGAATGGGCTACACCTGTCCTGAGTGTTAGTGATTGGGCTACACCTGTCGTGAGTGTTAATGAATGGGCTACACCTGTCCTGAGTGTTAGTGATTGGGCTAGACCTGTCCAAAATGTTAGTGAATGGGCTACACCTGTCGTGAGTGTTAGTGAATGGGCTACACCTGTCGTGAGTGTTAGTGAATGGGCTACACCTGTCGTGAGTGTTAGTGAATGGGCTACACCTGTCCTGAGTGTTAGTGATTGGGCTAGACCTGTCCAAAATGTTAGTGAATGGGCTACACCTGTCGTGAGTGTTAGTGAATGGGCTACACCTGTCGTGAGTGTTAGTGAATGGGCTACACCTGTCGTGAGTGTTAGTGAATGGGCTACACCTGTCGTGAGTGTTAGTGAATGGGCTACACCTGTCCTGAGTGTTAGTGATTGGGCTACACCTGTCGTGAGTGTTAGTGAATGGGCTACACCTGTCGTAAGTGTTAGTGAATGGGCTACACCTGTCCTGAGTGTTAGTGAATGGGCTACACCTGTCGTGAGTGTTAGTGAATGGGCTACACCTGTCCTGAGTGTTAGTGAATGGGCTACACCTGTCCTGGGTGTTAGTGATTGGGCTACACCTGTCGTGAGTGTTAGTGATTGGGCTACACCTGTCGTGAGTGTTAGTGATTGGGCTACACCTGTCGTGGGTGTTAGTGATTGGGCTACACCTGTCGTGAGTGTTAGTGAATGGGCTACACCTGTCGTGAGTGTTAGTGATTGGGCTACACCTGTCGTGAGTGTTACTGAATGGGCTACACCTGTCCTGAGTGTTAGTGAATGGGCTACACCTGTCGTGAGTGTTAGTGATTGGGCTACACCTGTCGTGAGTGTTAGTGATTGGGCTACACCTGTCGTGAGTGTTAGTGATTGGGCTACACCTGTCGGAGTGTTAGTGAATGGGCTACACCTGTCGTGAGTGTTAGTGATTGGGCTACATCTGTCCTGAGTGTTAGTGATTGGGCTACACCTGTCGTGAGTGTTAGTGATTGGGCTACACCTGTCGTTAGTGTTAGTGAATGGGCTACACCTGTCGTGAGTGTTAGTGAATGGGCTACACCTGTCGTGAGTGTTAGTGAATGGGATACACCTGTCGTGAGTGTTAGTGAATGGGCTACACCTGTCGTGAGTGTTAGTGAATGGGATACACCTGTCGTGAGTGTTAGTGAATGGGCTACACCTGTCGTGAGTGTTAGTGAATGGGCTACACCTGTCGTGCGTGTTAGTGAATGGGATACACCTGTCGTGAGTGTTAGTGAATGGGCTACACCTGTCGTGAGTGTTAGTGATTGGGCTACACCTGTCGTGAGTGTTAGTGATTGGGCTACACCTGTCGTGAGTGTTAGTGAATGGGCTACACCTGTCGTGAGTGTTAGTGAAAGGGCTACACCTGTCGTGAGTGTTAGTGAATGGGATACACCTGTCGTGAGTGTTAGTGAATGGGCTACACCTGTCGTGAGTGTTAGTGATTGGGCTACACCTGTCCTGAGTGTTAGTGATTGGGCTACACCTGTCGTGAGTGTTAGTGAATGGGCTACACCTGTCGTGAGTGTTAGTGAATGGGATACACCTGTCGTGAGTGTTAGTGAATGGGCTACACCTGTCGTGAGTGTTAGTGATTGGGCTACACCTGTCGTGAGTGTTAGTGATTGGGCTACACCTGTCGTGAGTGTTAGTGAATGGGCTACACCTGTCGTGAGTGTTATTGAATGGGCTACACCTGTCCTGAGTGTTAGTGAATGGGCTACACCTGTCCTGAGTGTTAGTGAATGGGCTACACCTGTCGTGAGTGTTAGTGAATGGGCTACACCTGTCGTGAGTGTTAGTGAATGGGCTACACCTGTCGTGAGTGTTAGTGAATGGGCTACACCTGTCCTGAGTGTTAGTGATTGGGCTACACCTGTCGTGAGTGTTAGTGAATGGGCTACACCTGTCGTGAGTGTTAGTGAATGGGCTACACCTGTCGTGAGTGTTAGTGAATGGGCTACACCTGTCGTGAGTGTTAGTGAATGGGCTACATCTGTCGTGAGTGTTAGTGAATGGGATACACCTGTCGTGAGTGTTAGTGAATGGGCTACACCTGTCGTGAGTGTTAGTGATTGGGCTACACCTGTCGTGAGTGTTAGTGATTGGGCTACACCTGTCGTGAGTGTTAGTGAATGGGCTACACCTGTCGTGAGTGTTAGTGATTGGGCTACACCTGTCGTGAGTGTTAGTGAATGGGCTACACCTGTCCTGAGTGTTAGTGAATGGGCTACACCTGTCGTGAGTGTTAGTGATTGGGCTACACCTGTCGTGAGTGTTAGTGATTGGGCTACACCTGTCGTGAGTGTTAGTGATTGGGCTACACCTGTCGTGAGTGTTAGTGAATGGGCTACACCTGTCGTGAGTGTTAGTGAATGGGCTACACCTGTCGTAAGTGTTAGTGAATGGGCTACACCTGTCCTGAGTGTTAGTGAATGGGCTACACCTGTCCTGAGTGTTAGTGAATGGGCTACACCTGTCGTGAGTGTTAGTGAATGGGCTACACCTGTCGTGAGTGTTAGTGAATGGGCTACACCTGTCGTGAGTGTTAGTGAATGGGCTACACCTGTCCTGAGTGTTAGTGATTGGGCTACACCTGTCGTGAGTGTTAATGAATGGGCTACACCTGTCCTGAGTGTTAGTGATTGGGCTAGACCTGTCCAAAATGTTAGTGAATGGGCTACACCTGTCGTGAGTGTTAGTGAATGGGCTACACCTGTCGTGAGTGTTAGTGAATGGGCTACACCTGTCGTGAGTGTTAGTGAATGGGCTACACCTGTCCTGAGTGTTAGTGATTGGGCTAGACCTGTCCAAAATGTTAGTGAATGGGCTACACCTGTCGTGAGTGTTAGTGAATGGGCTACACCTGTCGTGAGTGTTAGTGAATGGGCTACACCTGTCGTGAGTGTTAGTGAATGGGCTACACCTGTCGTGAGTGTTAGTGAATGGGCTACACCTGTCCTGAGTGTTAGTGATTGGGCTACACCTGTCGTGAGTGTTAGTGAATGGGCTACACCTGTCGTAAGTGTTAGTGAATGGGCTACACCTGTCCTGAGTGTTAGTGAATGGGCTACACCTGTCGTGAGTGTTAGTGAATGGGCTACACCTGTCCTGAGTGTTAGTGAATGGGCTACACCTGTCCTGGGTGTTAGTGAATGGGCTACACCTGTCGTGAGTGTTAGTGAATGGGCTACACCTGTCGTGAGTGTTAGAGAATGGGCTACACCTGTCCTGAGTGTTAGTGAATGGGCTGAACCTGTCGTGAGTGTTAGTGATTGGGCTACACCTGTCGTGAGTGTTAGTGAATGGGCTACACCTGTCCAGAATGTTAGTGAATGGGCTACACCTGTCGTGAGTGTTAGTGATTGGGCTACACCTGTCCTGAGTGTTAGTGATTGGGCTACACCTGTCGTGAGTGTTAGTGAATGGGCTACACCTGTCGTGAGTGTTAGTGAATGGGCTACACCTGTCTTGAGTGTTAGTGATTGGGCTACACCTCTCCTGAGTGTTAGTGAATGGGATACACCTGTCCTGAGTGTTAGTGAATGGGCTACACCTGTCGGAGTGTTAGTGAATGGGCTACACCTGTCGTGAGTGTTAGTGAATGGGCTACACCTGTCGTGAGTGTTGGTGAATGGGCTACACCTGTCGTGAGTGTTAGTGAATGGGCTACACCTGTCGTGAGTGTTAGTGAATGGGCTACACCTGTCCTGAGTGTTAGTGAATGGGCTACACCTGTCCTAAGTGTTAGTGAATGGGCTACACCTGTCCTGAGTGTTAGTGAATGGGCTACACCTGTCCAGAATGTTAGTGAATGGGCTACAACTGTCGTGAGTGTTAGTGAATGGGCTGAACCTGTCCTGAGTGTTAGTGAATGGGCTACACCTGTCCTGAGTGTTAGTGAATGGGCTACACCTGTCCTGAGTGTTAGTGAATGGGCTACACCTGTCGTGAGTGTTAGTGAATGGGCTACACCTGTCCTGAGTGTTAGTGAATGGGCTACACCTGTCCTGAGTGTTAGTGAATGGGCTACACTTGTCGGAGTGTTAGTGAATGGGCTACACCTGTCGTGAGTGTTAGTGATTGGGCTACACCTGTCCTGAGTTTTAGTGATTGGGCTACACCTGTCGTGAGTGTTAGTGAATGGGCTACACCTGTCGTGAGTGTTAGTGAATGGGCTACACCTGTCGTGAGTGTTAGTGAATGGGTTACACCTGTCGTGAGTGTTAGTGAATGGGCTACACCTGTCCAGAATGTTAGTGAATGGGCTACACCTGTCCTGAGTGTTAGTGATTGGGCTACACCTGTCGTGAGTGTTAGAGAATGGGCTACACCTGTCCTGAGTATTAGTGAATGGGCTACACCTGTCGTGAGTGTATGTGATTGGGCTACACCTGTCGTGAGTGTTAGTGAATGGGCTACACCTGTCCAGAATGTTAGTGAATGGGCTACACCTGTCGTGAGTGTTAGTGATTGGGCTACACCTGTCCTGAGTGTTAGTGAATGGGCTACACCTGTCCTGAGTGTTAGTGATTGGGCTACACCTGTCGTGAGTGTTAGTGAATGGGCTACACCTGTCGTGAGTGTTAGTGATTGGGCTACATCTGTCCTGAGTGTTATTGATTGGGCTACACCTGTCGTGAGTGTTAGTGATTGGGCTACATCTGTCGTTAGTGTTAGTGAATGGGCTACACCTGTCGTGAGTGTTAGTGAATGGGCTACACCTGTCGTGAGTGTTAGTGAATGGGATACACCTGTCGTGAGTGTTAGTGAATGGGCTACACCTGTCGTGAGTGTTAGTGAATGGGATACACCTGTCGTGAGTGTTAGTGAATGGGCTACACCTGTCGTGAGTGTTGGTGAATGGGCTACACCTGTCGTGAGTGTTAGTGAATGGGATACACCTGTCGTGAGTGTTAGTGAATGGGCTACACCTGTCGTGAGTGTTAGTGATTGGGCTACACCTGTCGTGAGTGTTAGTGATTGGGCTACACCTGTCGTGAGTGTTAGTGAATGGGCTACACCTGTCGTGAGTGTTAGTGAATGGGCTACACCTGTCGTGAGTGTTAGTGAATGGGATACACCTGTCGTGAGTGTTAGTGAATGGGCTACACCTGTCGTGAGTGTTAGTGAATGGGCTACACCTGTCCAGAATGTTAGTGAATGGGCTACACCTGTCCTGAGTGTTAGTGATTGGGCTACACCTGTCGTGAGTGTTAGAGAATGGGCTACACCTGTCCTGAGTATTAGTGAATGGGCTACACCTGTCGTGAGTGTATGTGATTGGGCTACACCTGTCGTGAGTGTTAGTGAATGGGCTACACCTGTCCAGAATGTTAGTGAATGGGCTACACCTGTCGTGAGTGTTAGTGATTGGGCTACACCTGTCCTGAGTGTTAGTGAATGGGCTACACCTGTCGGAGTGTTAGTGAATGGGCTACACCTGTCGTGAGTGTTAGTGATTGGGCTACACCTGTCCTGAGTGTTAGTGATTGGGCTACACCTGTCCTGAGTGTTAGTGATTGGGCTACACCTGTCGTGAGTGTTAGTGAATGGGCTACACCTGTCGTGAGTGTTAGTGATTGGGCTACATCTGTCCTGAGTGTTATTGATTGGGCTACACCTGTCGTGAGTGTTAGTGATTGGGCTACATCTGTCGTTAGTGTTAGTGAATGGGCTACACCTGTCGTGAGTGTTAGTGAATGGGCTACACCTGTCGTGAGTGTTAGTGAATGGGATACACCTGTCGTGAGTGTTAGTGAATGGGCTACACCTGTCGTGAGTGTTAGTGAATGGGATACACCTGTCGTGAGTGTTAGTGAATGGGCTACACCTGTCGTGAGTGTTAGTGAATGGGCTACACCTGTCGTGAGTGTTAGTGAATGGGATACACCTGTCGTGAGTGTTAGTGAATGGGCTACACCTGTCGTGAGTGTTAGTGATTGGGCTACACCTGTCGTGAGTGTTAGTGATTGGGCTACACCTGTCGTGAGTGTTAGTGAATGGGCTACACCTGTCGTGAGTGTTAGTGAATGGGCTACACCTGTCGTGAGTGTTAGTGAATGGGATACACCTGTCGTGAGTGTTAGTGAATGGTCTACACCTGTCGTGAGTGTTAGTGAATGGGCTACACCTGTCGTGAGTGTTAGTGAATGGGCTACACCTGTCGTGAGTGTTAGTGAATGGGCTACACCTGTCCTGAGTGTTAGTGATTGGGCTACACCTGTCGTGAGTGTTAGTGAATGGGCTACACCTGTCGTGAGTGTTAGTGAATGGGCTACACCTGTCCTGAGTGTTAGTGAATGGGCTACACCTGTCGTGAGTGTTAGTGAATGGGATACACCTGTCGTGAGTGTTAGTGAATGGGCTACACCTGTCGTGAGTGTTAGTGATTGGGCTACACCTGTCGTGAGTGTTAGTGATTGGGCTACACCTGTCGTGAGTGTTAGTGAATGGGCTACACCTGTCGTGAGTGTTAGTGATTGGGCTACACCTGTCGTGAGTGTGAGTGAATGGGCTACACCTGTCCTGAGTGTTAGTGAATGGGCTACACCTGTCGTGAGTGTTAGTGATTGGGCTACACCTGTCGTGAGTGTTAGTGATTGGGCTACACCTGTCGTGAGTGTTAGTGATTGTTTTACACCTGTCGTGAGTGTTAGTGATTGGGCTACACCTGTCGTGAGTGTTAGTGAATGGGCTACACCTGTCGTGAGTGTTAGTGATTGGGCTACACCTGTCGTGAGTGTTAGTGAATGGGCTACACCTGTCCTGAGTGTTAGTGAATGGGCTACACCTGTCGTGAGTGTTAGTGATTGGGCTACACCTGTCGTGAGTGTTAGTGATTGGGCTACACCTGTCGTGAGTGTTAGTGATTGGGCTACACCTGTCGGAGTGTTAGTGAATGGGCTACACCTGTCGTGAGTGTTAGTGATTGGGCTACATCTGTCCTGAGTGTTAGTGATTGGGCTACACCTGTCGTGAGTGTTAGTGAATGGGCTACACCTGTCGTGAGTGTTAGTGAATGGGCTACACCTGTCCTGAGTGTTAGTGAATGGGCTACACCTGTCCTGAGTGTTAGTGAATGGGCTACACTTGTCGGAGTGTTAGTGAATGGGCTACACCTGTCGTGAGTGTTAGTGATTGGGCTACACCTGTCCTGAGTTTTAGTGATTGGGCTACACCTGTCGTGAGTGTTAGTGAATGGGCTACACCTGTCGTGAGTGTTAGTGAATGGGCTACACCTGTCGTGAGTGTTAGTGAATGGGCTACACCTGTCGTGAGTGTTAGTGAATGGGCTACACCTGTCCAGAATGTTAGTGAATGGGCTACACCTGTCCTGAGTGTTAGTGATTGGGCTACACCTGTCGTGAGTGTTAGAGAATGGGCTACACCTGTCCTGAGTATTAGTGAATGGGCTACACCTGTCGTGAGTGTATGTGATTGGGCTACACCTGTCGTGAGTGTTAGTGAATGGGCTACACCTGTCCAGAATGTTAGTGAATGGGCTACACCTGTCGTGAGTGTTAGTGATTGGGCTACACCTGTCCTGAGTGTTAGTGAATGGGCTACACCTGTCGGAGTGTTAGTGAATGGGCTACACCTGTCGTGAGTGTTAGTGATTGGGCTACACCTGTCCTGAGTGTTAGTGATTGGGCTACACCTGTCCTGAGTGTTAGTGATTGGGCTACACCTGTCGTGAGTGTTAGTGAATGGGCTACACCTGTCGTGAGTGTTAGTGATTGGGCTACATCTGTCCTGAGTGTTATTGATTGGGCTACACCTGTCGTGAGTGTTAGTGATTGGGCTACATCTGTCGTTAGTGTTAGTGAATGGGCTACACCTGTCGTGAGTGTTAGTGAATGGGCTACACCTGTCGTGAGTGTTAGTGAATGGGATACACCTGTCGTGAGTGTTAGTGAATGGGCTACACCTGTCGTGAGTGTTAGTGAATGGGATACACCTGTCGTGAGTGTTAGTGAATGGGCTACACCTGTCGTGAGTGTTAGTGAATGGGCTACACCTGTCGTGAGTGTTAGTGAATGGGATACACCTGTGGTGAGTGTTAGTGAATGGGCTACACCTGTCGTGAGTGTTAGTGATTGGGCTACACCTGTCGTGAGTGTTAGTGATTGGGATACACCTGTCGTGAGTGTTAGTGAATGGGCTACACCTGTCGTGAGTGTTAGTGAATGGGCTACACCTGTCGTGAGTGTTAGTGAATGGGATACACCTGTCGTGAGTGTTAGTGAATGGGCTACACCTGTCGTGAGTGTTAGTGAATGGGCTACACCTGTCCAGAATGTTAGTGAATGGGCTACACCTGTCCTGAGTGTTAGTGATTGGGCTACACCTGTCGTGAGTGTTAGAGAATGGGCTACACCTGTCCTGAGTATTAGTGAATGGGCTACACCTGTCGTGAGTGTATGTGATTGGGCTACACCTGTCGTGAGTGTTAGTGAATGGGCTACACCTGTCCAGAATGTTAGTGAATGGGCTACACCTGTCGTGAGTGTTAGTGATTGGGCTACACCTGTCCTGAGTGTTAGTGAATGGGCTACACCTGTCGGAGTGTTAGTGAATGGGCTACACCTGTCGTGAGTGTTAGTGATTGGGCTACACCTGTCCTGAGTGTTAGTGATTGGGCTACACCTGTCCTGAGTGTTAGTGATTGGGCTACACCTGTCGTGAGTGTTAGTGAATGGGCTACACCTGTCGTGAGTGTTAGTGATTGGGCTACATCTGTCCTGAGTGTTATTGATTGGGCTACACCTGTCGTGAGTGTTAGTGATTGGGCTACATCTGTCGTTAGTGTTAGTGAATGGGCTACACCTGTCGTGAGTGTTAGTGAATGGGCTACACCTGTCGTGAGTGTTAGTGAATGGGATACACCTGTCGTGAGTGTTAGTGAATGGGCTACACCTGTCGTGAGTGTTAGTGAATGGGATACACCTGTCGTGAGTGTTAGTGAATGGGCTACACCTGTCGTGAGTGTTAGTGAATGGGCTACACCTGTCGTGAGTGTTAGTGAATGGGATACACCTGTCGTGAGTGTTAGTGAATGGGCTACACCTGTCGTGAGTGTTAGTGATTGGGCTACACCTGTCGTGAGTGTTAGTGATTGGGCTACACCTGTCGTGAGTGTTAGTGAATGGGCTACACCTGTCGTGAGTGTTAGTGAATGGGCTACACCTGTCGTGAGTGTTAGTGAATGGGATACACCTGTCGTGAGTGTTAGTGAATGGTCTACACCTGTCGTGAGTGTTAGTGAATGGGCTACACCTGTCGTGAGTGTTAGTGAATGGGCTACACCTGTCCTGAGTGTTAGTGATTGGGCTACACCTGTCGTGAGTGTTAGTGAATGGGCTACACCTGTCGTGAGTGTTAGTGAATGGGCTACACCTGTCCTGAGTGTTAGTGAATGGGCTACACCTGTCGTGATTGTTAGTGAATGGGCTACACCTGTCGTGAGTGTTAGTGAATGGGATACACCTGTCGTGAGTGTTAGTGAATGGGCTACACCTGTCGTGAGTGTTAGTGATTGGGCTACACCTGTCGTGAGTGTTAGTGATTGGGCTACACCTGTCGTGAGTGTTAGTGAATGGGCTACACCTGTCGTGAGTGTTAGTGATTGGGCTACACCTGTCGTGAGTGTGAGTGAATGGGCTACACCTGTCCTGAGTGTTAGTGAATGGGCTACACCTGTCGTGAGTGTTAGTGATTGGGCTACACCTGTCGTGAGTGTTAGTGATTGGGCTACACCTGTCGTGAGTGTTAGTGATTGTTTTACACCTGTCGTGAGTGTTAGTGATTGGGCTACACCTGTCGTGAGTGTTAGTGAATGGGCTACACCTGTCGTGAGTGTTAGTGATTGGGCTACACCTGTCGTGAGTGTTAGTGAATGGGCTACACCTGTCCTGAGTGTTAGTGAATGGGCTACACCTGTCGTGAGTGTTAGTGATTGGGCTACACCTGTCGTGAGTGTTAGTGATTGGGCTACACCTGTCGTGAGTGTTAGTGATTGGGCTACACCTGTCGGAGTGTTAGTGAATGGGCTACACCTGTCGTGAGTGTTAGTGATTGGGCTACATCTGTCCTGAGTGTTAGTGATTGGGCTACACCTGTCGTGAGTGTTAGTGATTGGGCTACACCTGTCGTTAGTGTTAGTGAATGGGCTACACCTGTCGTGAGTGTTAGTGAATGGGCTACACCTGTCGTGAGTGTTAGTGAATGGGATACACCTGTCGTGAGTGTTAGTGAATGGGCTACACCTGTCGTGAGTGTTAGTGAATGGGATACACCTGTCGTGAGTGTTAGTGAATGGGCTACACCTGTCGTGAGTGTTAGTGAATGGGCTACACCTGTCGTGAGTGTTAGTGAATGGGATACACCTGTCGTGAGTGTTAGTGAATGGGCTACACCTGTCGTGAGTGTTAGTGATTGGGCTACACCTGTCGTGAGTGTTAGTGATTGGGCTACACCTGTCGTGAGTGTTAGTGAATGGGCTACACCTGTCGTGAGTGTTAGTGAAAGGGCTACACCTGTCGTGAGTGTTAGTGAATGGGATACACCTGTCGTGAGTGTTAGTGAATGGGCTACACCTGTCGTGAGTGTTAGTGATTGGGCTACACCTGTCCTGAGTGTTAGTGATTGGGCTACACCTGTCGTGAGTGTTAGTGAATGGGCTACACCTGTCGTGAGTGTTAGTGAATGGGATACACCTGTCGTGAGTGTTAGTGAATGGGATACACCTGTCGTGAGTGTTAGTGATTGGGCTACACCTGTCGTGAGTGTTAGTGATTGGGCTACACCTGTCGTGAGTGTTAGTGAATGGGCTACACCTGTCGTGAGTGTTATTGAATGGGCTACACCTGTCCTGAGTGTTAGTGAATGGGCTACACCTGTCCTGAGTGTTAGTGAATGGGCTACACCTGTCGTGAGTGTTAGTGAATGGGCTACACCTGTCGTGAGTGTTAGTGAATGGGCTACACCTGTCGTGAGTGTTAGTGAATGGGCTACACCTGTCCTGAGTGTTAGTGATTGGGCTACACCTGTCGTGAGTGTTAGTGAATGGGCTACACCTGTCGTGAGTGTTAGTGAACGGGCTACACCTGTCGTGAGTGTTAGTGAATGGGCTACACCTGTCGTGAGTGTTAGTGAATGGGCTACACCTGTCGTGAGTGTTAGTGAATGGGATACACCTGTCGTGAGTGTTAGTGAATGGGCTACACCTGTCGTGAGTGTTAGTGATTGGGCTACACCTGTCGTGAGTGTTAGTGATTGGGCTACACCTGTCGTGAGTGTTAGTGAATGGGCTACACCTGTCGTGAGTGTTAGTGATTGGGCTACACCTGTCGTGAGTGTTAGTAAATGGGCTACACCTGTCCTGAGTGTTAGTGAATGGGCTACACCTGTCGTGAGTGTTAGTGATTGGGCTACACCTGTCGAGAGTGTTAGTGATTGGGCTACACCTGTCGTGAGTGTTAGTGATTGGGCTACACCTGTCGTGAGTGTTAGTGATTGGGCTACACCTGTCCTGAGTGTTAGTGAATGGGCTACACCTGTCGGAGTGTTAGTGAATGGGCTACACCTGTCGTGAGTGTTAGTGATTGGGCTACACCTGTCCTGAGTGTTAGTGATTGGGCTACACCTGTCCTGAGTGTTAGTGATTGGGCTACACCTGTCGTGAGTGTTAGTGAATGGGCTACACCTGTCGTGAGTGTTAGTGATTGGGCTACATCTGTCCTGAGTGTTATTGATTGGGCTACACCTGTCGTGAGTGTTAGTGATTGGGCTACATCTGTCGTTAGTGTTAGTGAATGGGCTACACCTGTCGTGAGTGTTAGTGAATGGGCTACACCTGTCGTGAGTGTTAGTGAATGGGATACACCTGTCGTGAGTGTTAGTGAATGGGCTACACCTGTCGTGAGTGTTAGTGAATGGGATACACCTGTCGTGAGTGTTAGTGAATGGGCTACACCTGTCGTGAGTGTTAGTGAATGGGCTACACCTGTCGTGAGTGTTAGTGAATGGGATACACCTGTGGTGAGTGTTAGTGAATGGGCTACACCTGTCGTGAGTGTTAGTGATTGGGCTACACCTGTCGTGAGTGTTAGTGATTGGGATACACCTGTCGTGAGTGTTAGTGAATGGGCTACACCTGTCGTGAGTGTTAGTGAATGGGCTACACCTGTCGTGAGTGTTAGTGAATGGGATACACCTGTCGTGAGTGTTAGTGAATGGGCTACACCTGTCGTGAGTGTTAGTGAATGGGCTACACCTGTCCAGAATGTTAGTGAATGGGCTACACCTGTCCTGAGTGTTAGTGATTGGGCTACACCTGTCGTGAGTGTTAGAGAATGGGCTACACCTGTCCTGAGTATTAGTGAATGGGCTACACCTGTCGTGAGTGTATGTGATTGGGCTACACCTGTCGTGAGTGTTAGTGAATGGGCTACACCTGTCCAGAATGTTAGTGAATGGGCTACACCTGTCGTGAGTGTTAGTGATTGGGCTACACCTGTCCTGAGTGTTAGTGAATGGGCTACACCTGTCGGAGTGTTAGTGAATGGGCTACACCTGTCGTGAGTGTTAGTGATTGGGCTACACCTGTCCTGAGTGTTAGTGATTGGGCTACACCTGTCCTGAGTGTTAGTGATTGGGCTACACCTGTCGTGAGTGTTAGTGAATGGGCTACACCTGTCGTGAGTGTTAGTGATTGGGCTACATCTGTCCTGAGTGTTATTGATTGGGCTACACCTGTCGTGAGTGTTAGTGATTGGGCTACATCTGTCGTTAGTGTTAGTGAATGGGCTACACCTGTCGTGAGTGTTAGTGAATGGGCTACACCTGTCGTGAGTGTTAGTGAATGGGATACACCTGTCGTGAGTGTTAGTGAATGGGCTACACCTGTCGTGAGTGTTAGTGAATGGGATACACCTGTCGTGAGTGTTAGTGAATGGGCTACACCTGTCGTGAGTGTTAGTGAATGGGCTACACCTGTCGTGAGTGTTAGTGAATGGGATACACCTGTCGTGAGTGTTAGTGAATGGGCTACACCTGTCGTGAGTGTTAGTGATTGGGCTACACCTGTCGTGAGTGTTAGTGATTGGGCTACACCTGTCGTGAGTGTTAGTGAATGGGCTACACCTGTCGTGAGTGTTAGTGAATGGGCTACACCTGTCGTGAGTGTTAGTGAATGGGATACACCTGTCGTGAGTGTTAGTGAATGGTCTACACCTGTCGTGAGTGTTAGTGAATGGGCTACACCTGTCGTGAGTGTTAGTGAATGGGCTACACCTGTCCTGAGTGTTAGTGATTGGGCTACACCTGTCGTGAGTGTTAGTGAATGGGCTACACCTGTCGTGAGTGTTAGTGAATGGGCTACACCTGTCCTGAGTGTTAGTGAATGGGCTACACCTGTCGTGATTGTTAGTGAATGGGCTACACCTGTCGTGAGTGTTAGTGAATGGGATACACCTGTCGTGAGTGTTAGTGAATGGGCTACACCTGTCGTGAGTGTTAGTGATTGGGCTACACCTGTCGTGAGTGTTAGTGATTGGGCTACACCTGTCGTGAGTGTTAGTGAATGGGCTACACCTGTCGTGAGTGTTAGTGATTGGGCTACACCTGTCGTGAGTGTGAGTGAATGGGCTACACCTGTCCTGAGTGTTAGTGAATGGGCTACACCTGTCGTGAGTGTTAGTGATTGGGCTACACCTGTCGTGAGTGTTAGTGATTGGGCTACACCTGTCGTGAGTGTTAGTGATTGTTTTACACCTGTCGTGAGTGTTAGTGATTGGGCTACACCTGTCGTGAGTGTTAGTGAATGGGCTACACCTGTCGTGAGTGTTAGTGATTGGGCTACACCTGTCGTGAGTGTTAGTGAATGGGCTACACCTGTCCTGAGTGTTAGTGAATGGGCTACACCTGTCGTGAGTGTTAGTGATTGGGCTACACCTGTCGTGAGTGTTAGTGATTGGGCTACACCTGTCGTGAGTGTTAGTGATTGGGCTACACCTGTCGGAGTGTTAGTGAATGGGCTACACCTGTCGTGAGTGTTAGTGATTGGGCTACATCTGTCCTGAGTGTTAGTGATTGGGCTACACCTGTCGTGAGTGTTAGTGATTGGGCTACACCTGTCGTTAGTGTTAGTGAATGGGCTACACCTGTCGTGAGTGTTAGTGAATGGGCTACACCTGTCGTGAGTGTTAGTGAATGGGATACACCTGTCGTGAGTGTTAGTGAATGGGCTACACCTGTCGTGAGTGTTAGTGAATGGGATACACCTGTCGTGAGTGTTAGTGAATGGGCTACACCTGTCGTGAGTGTTAGTGAATGGGCTACACCTGTCGTGAGTGTTAGTGAATGGGATACACCTGTCGTGAGTGTTAGTGAATGGGCTACACCTGTCGTGAGTGTTAGTGATTGGGCTACACCTGTCGTGAGTGTTAGTGATTGGGCTACACCTGTCGTGAGTGTTAGTGAATGGGCTACACCTGTCGTGAGTGTTAGTGAAAGGGCTACACCTGTCGTGAGTGTTAGTGAATGGGATACACCTGTCGTGAGTGTTAGTGAATGGGCTACACCTGTCGTGAGTGTTAGTGATTGGGCTACACCTGTCCTGAGTGTTAGTGATTGGGCTACACCTGTCGTGAGTGTTAGTGAATGGGCTACACCTGTCGTGAGTGTTAGTGAATGGGATACACCTGTCGTGAGTGTTAGTGAATGGGATACACCTGTCGTGAGTGTTAGTGATTGGGCTACACCTGTCGTGAGTGTTAGTGATTGGGCTACACCTGTCGTGAGTGTTAGTGAATGGGCTACACCTGTCGTGAGTGTTATTGAATGGGCTACACCTGTCCTGAGTGTTAGTGAATGGGCTACACCTGTCCTGAGTGTTAGTGAATGGGCTACACCTGTCGTGAGTGTTAGTGAATGGGCTACACCTGTCGTGAGTGTTAGTGAATGGGCTACACCTGTCGTGAGTGTTAGTGAATGGGCTACACCTGTCCTGAGTGTTAGTGATTGGGCTACACCTGTCGTGAGTGTTAGTGAATGGGCTACACCTGTCGTGAGTGTTAGTGAACGGGCTACACCTGTCGTGAGTGTTAGTGAATGGGCTACACCTGTCGTGAGTGTTAGTGAATGGGCTACACCTGTCGTGAGTGTTAGTGAATGGGATACACCTGTCGTGAGTGTTAGTGAATGGGCTACACCTGTCGTGAGTGTTAGTGATTGGGCTACACCTGTCGTGAGTGTTAGTGATTGGGCTACACCTGTCGTGAGTGTTAGTGAATGGGCTACACCTGTCGTGAGTGTTAGTGATTGGGCTACACCTGTCGTGAGTGTTAGTAAATGGGCTACACCTGTCCTGAGTGTTAGTGAATGGGCTACACCTGTCGTGAGTGTTAGTGATTGGGCTACACCTGTCGAGAGTGTTAGTGATTGGGCTACACCTGTCGTGAGTGTTAGTGATTGGGCTACACCTATCGTGAGTGTTAGTGAATGGGCTACACCTGTCGTGAGTGTTAGTGAATGGGCCACACCTGTCGTGAGTGTTAGAGAATGGGCTACACCTGTCGTGAGTGTTAGTGATTGGGCTACACCTGGCGTGAGTGTTAGAGAATGGGCTACACCTGTCGTGAGTGTTAGTGATTGGGCTACACCTGTCGTGAGTGTTAGTGAATGGGCTACACCTGTCCTGAGTGTTAGTGAATGGGATACACCTGTCGTGAGTGTTAGTGAATGGGCTACACCTGTCGTGAGTGTTAGTGATTGGGCTACACCTGTCGTGAGTGTTAGTGATTGGGCTACACCTGTCGTGAGTGTTAGTGAATGGGCTACACCTGTCGTGAGTGTTAGTGAATGGGCTACACCTGTCCTGAGTGTTAGTGAATGGGCTACACCTGTCCTGAGTGTTAGTGAATGGGCTACACCTGTCGTGAGTGTTAGTGAATGGGCTACACCTGTCGTGAGTGTTAGTGAATGGGCTACACCTGTCGTGAGTGTTAGTGAATGGGCTACACCTGTCCTGAGTGTTAGTGATTGGGCTACACCTGTCGTGAGTGTTAATGAATGGGCTACACCTGTCCTGAGTGTTAGTGATTGGGCTAGACCTGTCCAAAATGTTAGTGAATGGGCTACACCTGTCGTGAGTGTTAGTGAATGGGCTACACCTGTCGTGAGTGTTAGCGAATGGGCTACACCTGTCGTGAGTGTTAGTGAATGGGCTACACCTGTCGTGAGTGTTAGTGAATGGGCTACACCTGTCCTGAGTGTTAGTGATTGGGCTACACCTGTCGTGAGTGTTAGTGAATGGGCTACACCTGTCGTGAGTGTTAGTGAATGGGCTACACCTGTCCTGAGTGTTAGTGAATGGGCTACACCTGTCGTGAGTGTTAGTGAATGGGCTACACCTGTCCTGAGTGTTAGTGAATGGGCTACACCTGTCCTGGGTGTTAGTGAATGGGCTACACCTGTCGTGAGTGTTAGTGAATGGGCTACACCTGTCGTGAGTGTTAGAGAATGGGCTACACCTGTCCTGAGTGTTAGTGAATGGGCTGAACCTGTCGTGAGTGTTAGTGATTGGGCTACACCTGTCGTGAGTGTTAGTGAATGGGCTACACCTGTCCAGAATGTTAGTGAATGGGCTACACCTGTCGTGAGTGTTAGTGATTGGGCTACACCTGTCCTGAGTGTTAGTGATTGGGCTACACCTGTCGTGAGTGTTAGTGAATGGGCTACACCTGTCGTGAGTGTTAGTGAATGGGCTACACCTGTCTTGAGTGTTAGTGATTGGGCTACACCTCTCCTGAGTGTTAGTGAATGGGATACACCTGTCCTGAGTGTTAGTGAATGGGCTACACCTGTCGGAGTGTTAGTGAATGGGCTACACCTGTCGTGAGTGTTAGTGAATGGGCTACACCTGTCGTGAGTGTTGGTGAATGGGCTACACCTGTCGTGAGTGTTAGTGAATGGGCTACACCTGTCGTGAGTGTTAGTGAATGGGCTACACCTGTCCTGAGTGTTAGTGAATGGGCTACACCTGTCCTAAGTGTTAGTGAATGGGCTACACCTGTCCTGAGTGTTAGTGAATGGGCTACACCTGTCCAGAATGTTAGTGAATGGGCTACAACTGTCGTGAGTGTTAGTGAATGGGCTGAACCTGTCCTGAGTGTTAGTGAATGGGCTACACCTGTCCTGAGTGTTAGTGAATGGGCTACACCTGTCCTGAGTGTTAGTGAATGGGCTACACCTGTCGTGAGTGTTAGTGAATGGGCTACACCTGTCCTGAGTGTTAGTGAATGGGCTACACTTGTCGGAGTGTTAGTGAATGGGCTACACCTGTCGTGAGTGTTAGTGATTGGGCTACACCTGTCCTGAGTTTTAGTGATTGGGCTACACCTGTCGTGAGTGTTAGTGAATGGGCTACACCTGTCGTGAGTGTTAGTGAATGGGCTACACCTGTCGTGAGTGTTAGTGAATGGGCTACACCTGTCGTGAGTGTTAGTGAATGGGCTACACCTGTCCAGAATGTTAGTGAATGGGCTACACCTGTCCTGAGTGTTAGTGATTGGGCTACACCTGTCGTGAGTGTTAGAGAATGGGCTACACCTGTCCTGAGTATTAGTGAATGGGCTACACCTGTCGTGAGTGTATGTGATTGGGCTACACCTGTCGTGAGTGTTAGTGAATGGGCTACACCTGTCCAGAATGTTAGTGAATGGGCTACACCTGTCGTGAGTGTTAGTGAATGGGCTACACCTGTCCTGAGTGTTAGTGAATGGGCTACACCTGTCGGAGTGTTAGTGAATGGGCTACACCTGTCGTGAGTGTTAGTGAATGGGCTACACCTGTCCTGAGTGTTAGTGATTGGGCTACACCTGTCGTGAGTGTTAGTGAATGGGCTACACCTGTCGTGAGTGTTAGTGATTGGGCTACATCTGTCCTGAGTGTTAGTGATTGGGCTACACCTGTCGTGAGTGTTAGTGATTGGGCTACACCTGTCGTTAGTGTTAGTGAATGGGCTACACCTGTCGTGAGTGTTAGTGAATGGGCTACACCTGTCGTGAGTGTTAGTGAATGGGATACACCTGTCGTGAGTGTTAGTGAATGGGCTACACCTGTCGTGAGTGTTAGTGAATGGGATACACCTGTCGTGAGTGTTAGTGAATGGGCTACACCTGTCGTGAGTGTTAGTGAATGGGCTACACCTGTCGTGAGTGTTAGTGAATGGGATACACCTGTCGTGAGTGTTAGTGAATGGGCTACACCTGTCGTGAGTGTTAGTGATTGGGCTACACCTGTCGTGAGTGTTAGTGATTGGGCTACACCTGTCGTGAGTGTTAGTGAATGGGCTACACCTGTCGTGAGTGTTAGTGAATGGGCTACACCTGTCGTGAGTGTTAGTGAATGGGATACACCTGTCGTGAGTGTTAGTGAATGGTCTACACCTGTCGTGAGTGTTAGTGAATGGGCTACACCTGTCGTGAGTGTTAGTGAATGGGCTACACCTGTCCTGAGTGTTAGTGATTGGGCTACACCTGTCGTGAGTGTTAGTGAATGGGCTACACCTGTCGTGAGTGTTAGTGAATGGGCTACACCTGTCCTGAGTGTTAGTGAATGGGCTACACCTGTCGTGAGTGTTAGTGAATGGGCTACACCTGTCCTGAGTGTTAGTGAATGGGCTACACCTGTCCTGAGTGTTAGTGAATGGGCTACACCTGTCGTGAGTGTTAGTGAATGGGCTACACCTGTCGTGAGTGTTAGAGAATGGGCTACACCTGTCCTGAGTGTTAGTGAATGGGCTGAACCTGTCGTGAGTGTTAGTGATTGGGCTACACCTGTCGTGAGTGTTAGTGAATGGGCTACACCTGTCCAGAATGTTAGTGAATGGGCTACACCTGTCGTGAGTGTTAGTGATTGGGCTACACCTGTCCTGAGTGTTAGTGATTGGGCTACACCTGTCGTGAGTGTTGGTGAATGGGCTACACCTGTCGTGAGTGTTAGTGAATGGGCTACACCTGTCTTGAGTGTTAGTGATTGGGCTACACCTCTCCTGAGTGTTAGTGAATGGGATACACCTGTCCTGAGTGTTAGTGAATGGGCTACACCTGTCGGAGTGTTAGTGAATGGGCTACACCTGTCGTGAGTGTTAGTGAATGGGCTACACCTGTCGTGAGTGTTGGTGAATGGGCTACACCTGTCGTGAGTGTTAGTGAATGGGCTACACCTGTCGTGAGTGTTAGTGAATGGGCTACACCTGTCCTGAGTGTTAGTGAATGGGCTACACCTGTCCTAAGTGTTAGTGAATGGGCTACACCTGTCCTGAGTGTTAGTGAATGGGCTACACCTGTCCAGAATGTTAGTGAATGGGCTACAACTGTCGTGAGTGTTAGTGAATGGGCTGAACCTGTCCTGAGTGTTAGTGAATGGGCTACACCTGTCCTGAGTGTTAGTGAATGGGCTACACCTGTCCTGAGTGTTAGTGAATGGGCTACACCTGTCGTGAGTGTTAGTGAATGGGCTACACCTGTCCTGAGTGTTAGTGAATGGGCTACACCTGTCCTGAGTGTTAGTGAATGGGCTACACTTGTCGGAGTGTTAGTGAATGGGCTACACCTGTCGTGAGTGTTAGTGATTGGGCTACACCTGTCCTGAGTTTTAGTGATTGGGCTACACCTGTCGTGAGTGTTAGTGAATGGGCTACACCTGTCGTGAGTGTTAGTGAATGGGCTACACCTGTCGTGAGTGTTAGTGAATGGGCTACACCTGTCGTGAGTGTTAGTGAATGGGCTACACCTGTCCAGAATGTTAGTGAATGGGCTACACCTGTCCTGAGTGTTAGTGATTGGGCTACACCTGTCGTGAGTGTTAGAGAATGGGCTACACCTGTCCTGAGTATTAGTGAATGGGCTACACCTGTCGTGAGTGTATGTGATTGGGCTACACCTGTCGTGAGTGTTAGTGAATGGGCTACACCTGTCCAGAATGTTAGTGAATGGGCTACACCTGTCGTGAGTGTTAGTGATTGGGCTACACCTGTCCTGAGTGTTAGTGAATGGGCTACTCCTGTCGGAGTGTTAGTGAATGGGCTACACCTGTCGTGAGTGTTAGTGATTGGGCTACACCTGTCCTGAGTGTTAGTGATTGGGCTACACCTGTCGTGAGTGTTAGTGAATGGGCTACACCTGTCGTGAGTGTTAGTGATTGGGCTACATCTGTCCTGAGTGTTAGTGATTGGGCTACACCTGTCGTGAGTGTTAGTGATTGGGCTACACCTGTCGTTAGTGTTAGTGAATGGGCTACACCTGTCGTGAGTGTTAGTGAATGGGCTACACCTGTCGTGAGTGTTAGTGAATGGGATACACCTGTCGTGAGTGTTAGTGAATGGGCTACACCTGTCGTGAGTGTTAGTGAATGGGATACACCTGTCGTGAGTGTTAGTGAATGGGCTACACCTGTCGTGAGTGTTAGTGAATGGGATACACCTGTCGTGAGTGTTAGTGAATGGGCTACACCTGTCGTGAGTGTTAGTGATTGGGCTACACCTGTCGTGAGTGTTAGTGATTGGGCTACACCTGTCGTGAGTGTTAGTGAATGGGCTACACCTGTCGTGAGTGTTAGTGAAAGGGCTACACCTGTCGTGAGTGTTAGTGAATGGGATACACCTGTCGTGAGTGTTAGTGAATGGTCTACACCTGTCGTGAGTGTTAGTGATTGGGCTACACCTGTCCTGAGTGTTAGTGATTGGGCTACACCTGTCGTGAGTGTTAGTGAATGGGCTACACCTGTCGTGAGTGTTAGTGAATGGGATACACCTGTCGTGAGTGTTAGTGAATGGGCTACACCTGTCGTGAGTGTTAGTGATTGGGCTACACCTGTCGTGAGTGTTAGTGATTGGGCTACACCTGTCGTGAGTGTTAGTGAATGGGCTACACCTGTCGTGAGTGTTATTGAATGGGCTACACCTGTCCTGAGTGTTAGTGAATGGGCTACACCTGTCCTGAGTGTTAGTGAATGGGCTACACCTGTCGTGAGTGTTAGTGATTGGGCTACACCTGTCGTGAGTGTTAGAGAATGGGCTACACCTGTCCAGAATGTTAGTGAATGGGCTACACCTGTCCAGAATGTTAGTGAATGGGCTACACCTGTCCAGAATGTTAGTGAATGGGCTACACCTGTCGTGAGTGTTAGTTATTGGGCTACACCTGTCCTGAGTGTTAGTGATTGGGCTACACCTGTCGTGAGTGTTAGTGAATGGGCTACACCTGTCCAGAATGTTAGTGATTGGGCTACACCTGTCCTGAGTGTTAGTGATTGGGCTACACCTGTCCAGAATGTTAGTGAATGGGCTACACCTGTCCTGAATGTTAGTGAATGGGCTACACCTGTCCAGAATGTTAGTGAATGGGCTACACCTGTCCAGAATGTTAGTGAATGGGCTACACCTGTCCAGAATGTTAATGATTGGGCTACACCTGTCCAGAATGTTAGTGAATGGGCTACACCTGTCCAGAGTGTTAGTGAATGGGCTACACCTGTCCAGAGTGTTAGTGAATGGGCTACACCTGTCCAGAATGTTAATGATTGGGCTACACCTGTCCAGAATGTTAATGATTGGGCTACACCTGTCCAGAATGTTAATGATTGGGCTACACCCGTCGTTCCAGTCATGAATAAAGATGGAACCGTCAGACAGAAGGTAGTTAGGGTTAATTAGGGTTGAATATTTTCCCAGTACTATACAAATGTTCCACTCCACGATTAAATCACTTTTTTCCTGGGATACATGGTATTTCCGGCCAAAAGCGGAAGTGTCATTCAAAGCATTATAAAGAATACAAATAGGCCTATGTCTTGATTTGATTAGAGCTTGATCAAAATTCAAGCTTGATGAGCCCTAGTTTAAATGCATTTAACGAGCCCTACATTAAATACATTTAATGAGCCCTACATAAAATACATTTAATCAGCCCAAACCTTATTGATTGTGCCGTTATCCAATACATATGCAGTACATGTGATATCATACGTTATCAAAAACATACTGTACATTATGATATAGGCTACTGCACATTACACACCACAGAAGAACATAACAGCCCATAGATGTAGCTAGCTATATGCTCTCTTGGGTAAATCAATGAAACTAGCTCCAGTAGGCTAATCTTTTTGAATGTGAACTGTGTTACTGTACTGTATTATATTATACTGTATTATATTATACTGTATTATATTATACTGTATTATATTATACTGTATTATATTATACTGTATTATATTATACTGTATTACTGTACTGTATTATATTATACTGTATTACTGTACTGTATTATATTATACTGTATTATATTATACTGTATTACTGTACTATATTATATTATACTGTATTATATTATACTGTATTATATGGACTGGAATTATTCACATCGTTCAAACCATGATAAAGCAGGGACAGAGCATGCAATTCTGGTGCTACACATGCGGCCTACAAAATTACAAGTATAGGCTACTATATGCTAGTATAGGCTAGCAAATCTGATTTTAATTTTGAAATATAATAGGGCCTATTTGTAAAATTAGTAGGCTGACTCAGATATACCTTTCATAATATTTCCCTTAATGTTATTAGCCTACCTCCTCTTTCTCTATCTATTGTTGCTTCATTCCTTCCTCCCTTTCAACAATTAAATTTAAATAAGTTGTGTTGTCCTTATCTTATAGGACTAGAATAAGATGCAGACTAGAATAAGATGCAGAGTAGAATAAGATGCAGACTAGAATAAGATGCAGACTAGAATAAGATGCAGAGTAGAATAAGATGCAGAGTAGAATAAGATGCAGACTAGAATAAGATGCAGACTAGAATAAGATGCAGACTAGAATAAGATGCAGACTAGAATAAGATGCAGAGTAAAATAAGATGCAGACTAGAATAAGATGCAGACTAGAATAAGATGCAGACTAGAATAAGATGCAGACTAGAATAAGATGCAGAGTAAAATAAGATGCAGACTAGAATAAGATGCAGAGTAGAATAAGATGCAGACTAGAATAAGATGCAGACTAGAATAAGATGCAGACTAGAATAAGATGCAGACTAGAATAAGATGCAGAGTAAAATAAGATGCAGACTAGAATAAGATGCAGAGTAGAATAAGATGCAGACTAGAATAAGATGCAGACTAGAATAAGATGCAGACTAGAATAAGATGCAGAGTAGAATAAGATGCAGAGTAGAATAAGATGCAGAGTGAGGGTCAAATGTGAGTTTTTCCAGCCTTCCATTGAGTACCTGGTTCAATGTCATCGACAGTTCGGGGTTCCACAAGGCGCCAATCAACAGGTGAAGGAGGTCAAATAAACCTCCAATTCCACAGAACGCGAGTCAGCTGAGATCATTCTGGTGACTACTAATGTACTACTCAAAGATTGTGCCGAAACCTAGCTAACATGCTAAAGCCACTGCATGAACTTTTGAACAAAACTAAACAGTGGAAGTGGACAGACAGATGTGAGGAGGCCTTCAAGAATGTGAAAACAGCTTTAGCTCAGTCAGAGGCCCTCATCCACTTCAACCCCAACTTGCCATTACAGTTGGCATGTGACGCATCGCCTTGTGGTGCTGGTGTGGTCAGGTGAAGAAAGGCCAATTGTTTTTGCATCACAGACGCTAAGTAAAGACGAGAGCAATTATGAACAGAGAGAACGGAAAGCACTCGCCAATTGTATTCAGAGTTAAGAAATTCCATCAGTTTCTGTTCGGACGATGACCATAGACCTCTTACCGCCATCTTTGTTCCCCACAACGCCATTCTGTCATTCGCAGCCTGCCTGCCGCGTTCAGCGATGGGCCTTACAGTTATCTGCTCACCAGTACGACATCAAGTACAGAAGGTCTGAGCAGCAATGCAATGCAGACGGCCTCTCAAGGCTTCCCTTACCTGTCACACACACTGAACACTCCCACGCTGAAATCGTCTACTTCAAGGAAGTGACGAATGCCCCGGTTACATCTGTCCAAGTGAAAAAAGTTCACCCGAAATGTGTCTGAGGTCGTGGACATTGTTACTCGTGGGAAAGAAGGAGAGCTGTCGGACAGCCGAAAACCTTACCTAGTAAGGAGAAACAAGCTCACAGTTAAGTCTGGATTCTTGCTACGGGGCTTTCTGGTCACTGAGAAAGCAGTTTGTTTAAAAGAGCTTCATTCAGGGCACTGTGACACGGTGCGAGTGAAAGAGATTGCACGCAGCTACATTTGTTGGCTGAACTTGGATGCAGCGACAGAAGACGAGGCCAAGGCCGTGTTCTGGATATCAAAAGATTCATTCCTCAGCAAGTGTGGCTGTACTCATGGTTTTTCCTAGAGGAGCACTTCAGCGGGAGAGAACCATTTAAGAGCTACGGATTGACAACGCAACTCGTTAGCGATAATGACCCCCCCCCCCCCAAACTGGTGTCTGAAGAGTTCCAGTCATTCATGGAAGCCAGCACATCAAATCAGGGCCATATCACCCCGCCAGAGAATGGCCTCGCTGAAATAATCATCCAGACTAAGAAAAATACATAAGATTCACAGCTGGAGAGAGTTTTTAGCTCGGGAACTACTGCAAAGGTCCAAAAAATGATGGATACCAGCAACAATGGTCCCACAAAACAGGACCTGAATCCTACACAGTTCACACACTAGAGAACATCATCTGGAGGTGACACGAGTATCAACTGTTGCCAGGAACCAACCTCGGAGATGACTCCTGTTCAACTGACTAACCCAGATCTGCTACTGGAGACCTACCGTGACTACGAGCCATCATCTGAACCTCCCCCGCAGCAGGCTACAAATATGGAATGTGTTCCAGCCTCATCTGTTGCACCCCAGTCTAGGCATTCACCGTCACCACTCAGACTCAGAGACAATGTAACTGTAGACTCACTCACCTGTACGTCCTCATTACCTTGCAAGAGAACGATAGTTAGTTCAGAGAATAACCTCCAACACCCTCTGGGTTAAGTTTGGAAACCCTCTTTCCCTAGCTCAGGAAATAAACATTCTGAAAAGCTCCATTGTTACATTAAGATAACTATTATATTAAAAATAAAGAATTATGTTTCTTTACTGATAAAGACTGTAAATATAATAATGTGCAAAACAGTGCATATTTACTTTTTCCTTATGAGGCATCAAAAGTAAAGGGGGAGGAAATATGTTGTGCGTTGATACTCTGGTTGTCCTTTCAAGGCACCCGTAATGCTCCCACTGCTTAGTTTACATTGGAACGAGTGGAATGTCTTGTCGTATGAAACGCTCCCTCTTCCCATGCCCACGGTCATTTCTACTTCAACTCATGTTCCGGTCCTTCTATCAGTTGTATAACGTAATAATGTGTTATACAGCCACATTCATCCAAACTTTAATATGACACCTGGTCAAATGAAGGCTTGTCAAATTGGTAAGATGATATACATTTTAACGCAAAGCCTTGGCAACTAGTAAAGCTAGTTGGCCAATGGTCTATTTATGAAAGGGTTAACGGAAATGATTATGGCCACTATTTGTAAATAGCCTGTAATATTCTCGGAGGAAATAGCGGCGCTCTATCTTTTATCCATAATATCGCCTGAACTCCATCCTCTCAAGTCTAGAGAGAGAGAGAGAGCTGCCTGTGCGCCCTGACACACAAACTGCTGTGCCAATAGGCGTATGGCTATCTAATTAAACTCGTACCCCCCCCCCCACCCCCTCCTTAAATCCCATCTACCAACTCTCTCTCTTATCCCCGTGGAAGCACGCGCCCACCAGCCCGTTATCTGCCTCTCTCTCTGTCCGCTGGTTGTTGTCTCACGAGGCTTGAGTGTGACGGTGTCACGGTATCATGGTTTGCAGGGCTCAGCCGCAGTAGCAGCAGAAGAAGAGAAAGAAGTAGAGACAGTAGCTGTGTGTACCAAGCAGCCAGTCCGGATTCTCTACCATCTCCCGTCTATCGACCGGAGGACGCAACCGAACATCCCCCCATCTCTTCCCGTCTCTCTCGCTCCCTCGTCCCCATCGCGACGCTCGGTGATCAGGAGCTCTCTCTTAGATAAAGGGTAAGAATTAACTGAATGAATTGTAATGATTCTTGTTTCTAATCAATCAACACATATTTCGCATCTGCCTGAAATGTTTATATCGGTTTTGAATAGTTAATGGTTTGACAGTGTTGCAGGGGTACGTTGAGCTCACTATTGTTGATCGAATACCGCGTGTGTTCTCTCTGAGATATGCTGAAAGATGTGCAAGAAATAGATTTATTTCGTCTTGGAGAACCGTTGTTTCCATTATATAGGCATAATGATCATGTTTTGTTTTTTCAATTATAGACGGTGCAATGATTGGACGGTAAGGAGTCCATATACAATAGGCTGCATAAAGCGGATTCAGTGCTTGGACGGTAGCCCTTTCCATATACAATAGGATGCATAGAGCGGATTCAGTGCTTGGACGGTGGCCCTTTCCATATACAATAGTTGGCATAAAGCGGATTCAGTGCTTGGACGGTAGCCCTTTCCATATACAATATGCTGCATAAAGCAGATTCAATGATTGCAAAACAACAACGATATCATAAATAGGATTATCATTTTTCTGAATGAAAATAATCTATTGAAACGCAGGATAAAAGAATGAGATGGGACGGTAACATTCACGACGCGATGCGCTCGGTGTGCTCCTAGGAAGCTCTCTCCCTGACTCTCTTCAGAATCTCACGTTGTTCTCTTCGTCTGCCCTCTTCGGACGACGTAATGCTGTTTGGGAATTGTATGATTGTTGAATTGTATAGGTTATGGAATGTGTTAGGTTATGATGCGCTGTACAGTAGTCTACAGTAGACGCCTGTCACCGTGTGTGGACGCGGTGACGTTAAGGATTATGGTTTTAATAATTAGCCCATACATGTGACTCAGAGGCTTATGCTAAGTTAATGCTTTCCCCATAGCGGGACGTATATTTGTTATTTTGCCTATCCTGTGTATTTGTTGACAGTGATATGGGCCTGGGTCTGTAGTGTTTTAGCCTACACAATCCTAAAGATGGAACAAACATATTAAACCAATGCTTTGGCATATACTATTTACATTTTATATGATATAGGCCTAATAGCATAGCCTACTCTTGCAATAGTCGAATTAAAATAGCAGAATAAGCTATTGAACAACATAAGATTCTGACGGTTTACTTCCTCTCTGCCTGTTAAAAAAGTACATGTCAATAATATTTTATGAGTCACGTAAAATCCCTTGTTTTAACCACTTCATCGATACTTAAGATCAAGACCGGTAGTGTTTACCGGTAGTTGAATGGCACGGCAGAGACAGGGAGAGAATGAATGGAGCCATCACTGCTGATGCCTTACTGGGGCGTTTCAAGCGACCGGGGCGTTTCAAAGCGCATGCGTAAGATTTGTTATTAGCGTGCCATTTAATGCATCTTATAAATGTGACAGCAAGAGCATTATCTGATAAGAGTGTCATCAGTAGCCTATAGGAAAGGAGTTGGAGGAAGCTGCCTTTAGACTGATCTAAGGTCAGTCTTTTATACATTGAAATGGTTATTAGGTGAACTCAGCTGATCTATGCTCAGATTATTTGCGTTAACCTTTTCTCAAAAATTGAGAAAAGGTTAACCTACCATATAAGGTATTGCCGAATGTGCATACAAAGGGCGCTATAAACATTTTTTTTTTAAACACATTGGTGAACAACAAGGATCTTGATCCAGGAGGAGATGTCTCTGCTGTAACCATTTATACGATATAAACGGTATATTGTCTGAGCCTATTCACCACCCGCTGGAGGGCCTTGCGGTAGCTGACAGACCGTTTCCCGTACTAGGCTGCAATGCAGTCGGTCAGGACGCTCTCGATGGTGCAGCGATAGTATTTGGAGAGGACCGCCTTAGGAAGTAGAGACACTGTTGCAACCTCTTGACCGATTGTTGTTGGTCCATGTCAAGTCCTCTGCGATGTGGACGTTGAGGAACTTCAAACTGCTGACTCTGCTTCCTGAAGTCAACAATCAACTCCTTTTGTTTTGCTGACTTGAGAGAGAGGTTGTTGTCATGACACCACTATGCCAGTTCACTTACCTCCTCCCTATAGAATGACTTGTCATTGTTGGTTATCAAGCCGACAACCGTGGTGTTGTCAGCAAACTTGACGATAGAGTTGGTGTGGTTCAGAGCAACACAGTTGTGGGTGAACAGGGAGTACAGCAGAGGACTGAGGACACACCCCTGGGGGGCCTCTGTGTTAAAAGTCAGTGTGAAGGAGGTGTTGTTGCCAGTCCTCACAGCCTGTGGTCTGCCCGTCAGGAAGACCAGTATCCAGTTGCAGAGGGTGGTGTCCAGACACACGGCTCTTAACTTTGTGTCGTGCTTGGAGGGAATAATAATGTTAAAATGCTGAACTGTAGGCAATGAACAGCATTCTCACAAAGGTGTTCTTCTTGTCCAGACAATGGTGATCTATTAAAGCAGGTTGGGACTACAGCCTGGGACAGGAGAGGGTTGGGATTACAGCCTGGGTCAGGGGCAGGTTGAGATTACAGCCTGGGACAGGGGCAGGTTAGGACTACAGCCTGGGACAGGGGTGGGTTGAAGATGTCTGAGAAGACACCTGCCAGCTGGTCAGCACAAACTCTGAGAACACGGTCCGGGGATGCCATCTGGGCCTGCGGCATTGTGAGTATTCACTCTTTTTGAGAGTTTTCCTCACGTCAGCCTAGGAGAGTGAAAGCACTTGGTCGTCCAGAACAGCGAGAGTCCTCCTGAATGGCTCGGTATTGTCTGCCTCGAAGTGAGCAGCAGTTCAGCTTATCTGTGAGTGAGGCTTCAGTTGGCACCACACAGCCGGATTTACCTGTGATAGTCTGTAGTCCTTGCCACATGCAACGAGAGTCTGAGTGGTCGAAGATCAATTCAAGTTTGAGTCTGTATTGTCTTTTTTAGTCCCTAATGGATTTGCGAAGCTCGTACCTGCTTGCCTTATATACGTTCTGCTGACATTGAATGCTGCAGTTTGGTTTCTCAGCATGGTATGGATATCGCCGTTCATCCAGGGGTTTCCTAATGAAGCCTTTGACGGACAATGTATATTCCTCAATGTTGATGGATGAGTCTTGGGTGGATGAATCTCTGAACATATTCCGATCATTGTTCCTAAAACCATCCTGCAGCATTGAGTCTGTGTCCACTGTCCAGCACCTCAGTATTCTATGTGTTGGTGGCTCCCTCTAGGAGCAGTGAGACGTGATCTGATTGGCTGAAGTGGGGGGTGGGGGATGGCTTTGTACGTGTCATGGATGTTGTGTCTACATGGTCAAGCACGCTGGATCCTCTTGTGGGGGAGGAGACGTGTACCTTCTTCATCCTCTCTCCTACACTCTCCCCCCATATACTACAGTACATCCACAATCTCTCCATGATGGTTCTCCTCTCTCCTCCAATCCTCTTCTCATTTCCTCCCCTGCTCCCCCTCTCCTCTCCACTCCTATCCTCCCCTCCTCTCCAATCCTCTCCTCTCTCCTCCAATCCTACTCTCATTTCCTCCCCTGCTCCCCCTCTCTCCTCCACTCCTCTCCTCCCCTCCTCCCTCTCCTCTCCAATCCTCCTCTCCTCTCCAATCCTCTCCTCTCTCCTCCACTCCAATCCTCCTCTTTCCCCTCCTCGCTCCTCTCCTCTCTCCTCTCCTATCCTCCTCGCTCCTCTCCTCCCTCCTCCAATCCTCCACTCCTCTCCTCCCTCCTCTCCTTTCCTCCTCCCTCCTCTCCTCTCTCATCCACTCCAATCCTCCCCTCCTTCCTTCTCTCCTCCTTTCCTATCCTCCTTTCCTATCCTCTTCTCCTATCCTCCCCTCATCCCTCCTCTCCAATCCTCCTCTCTCCTCTCTCCTCCTTTCCTATCCTCCTCTCCTCTTCTCCTATCCCCCCCTCATCCCTCCTCTCCAATCCTCCTCTCTCCTCCTCTCCTCCTCTCCTATCCTCCTCTCCTCTTCTCCTATCCTCCCCTCATCCCTCCTCTCCAATCCTCCTCTCTCCTCTCTCCTCCTTTCCTATCCTCCTCTCCTCTTCTCCTATCATGCCCTCGTCCCTCCTCTCCAATCCTCCTCTCTCCTCTCTCCTCCTTTCCTATCCTCCTCTCCTCTTCTCCTATCCTCCCCTCATCCCTCCTCTCCAATCCTCCTCTCTCCTCTCCTCCTTTCCTATCCTCCTCTCCTCTTCTCCTATCCTCCCCTCATCCCTCCTCTCCAATCCTCCTCTCTCCTCCTTTCCTATCCTCCTCTCCTCTTCTCCTATTACATTTACATTTACATTTAAGTCATTTAGCAGACGCTCTTATCCAGAGCGACTTACAAATTGGGGTCCTATCCTCCCCTCATCCCTCCTCTCCAATCCTCCTCTCTCCTCTCTCCTCCTTTCCTATCCTCCTCTCCTCTTCTCCTATCCTCATCCCTCCTCGCCAATCCTCCTCTCTCCTCTCTCCTCCTCTCCTCCTCTCCTCTGCTCTGCATTAGTGGGCCTAAAGGGTGTTGTTGAGTTAATATCTCTGGGTTGTTGTGATTGAGATAAGGCATTATGTACCCTCTGTGCTGATGACCCTGCAAGATCATATCACTACACAAATCCATCATCTCCTCCTCTCATTACCTCTGTCTACCTCTGACTATAGCCCAAGACTTCTGCTATTTTCTTCCTATTATTTAATAAAATAAAATAAAATACAAAAACTGTTCACTGTGCTTGCCAATATTACTTGTGAGTATTGAGCTTAGTTATTTGCCTCGCAGCCTTTTGTCAGAGCATTGCATCTTACAGGGATGATTTCTTTATATTGAAAGTTTAAATCTTGACAACTTGATTGCTGACAAGCAAAACATTGTGGGTCTAGGTCAACAATGGACTAATGAAACAAATACCAAAATATAGTTTCTGGGTGGAATTTTCCTTTTATTAAGTCCTCAAGGGCCCTTTCAATTTAGGAGACTCTCTTATGCCTGAACAGAATCTGGAGAATGCCATGCTAGGATCCCCCCGCCCCCCCCCCCCCCCCCCCAGCTGTGTATGTATCTTCAATCCAAACAGACTGGTGTGGCTCAAATGGCCCCCTGTTCCCTTATGGGCCCTGGTATAATGCACTATATAGGGAATAGTGTGGCATTTGAGATGTATCTGGCGAGTGCAGGCATCTCTCTGGGTAGGTTGGAGGGATTTTACAACCAGCTGTAATGACTGTAAAGGGGCCTTCTCTCCTCTCTGTCATACAGCCATTCTGAGAGGCTTTGGAATGTGTGTGTGTGTGTGTGTGTGTGTCTCCTCTCTGTCATACAGCCATTCTGAGAGGCTTTGGAAAGTGTGTGTGTGTGTCTCTCCTCTCTGGAGCAGTATACAGCTACTCTATAAGGTCTGTGATAAACACCTAAGGACCGTATCCAATTATAACTGTTATCCAGGATTTGTGGGTAAGGTTAGGAATAACAACATATTTTAGTTCACACAGTGATAAAGTACACTCCTAGAAGACATGGTAATACACTGAGTACACAAAACATTAGGAACGCCTTCCTAATATTGAGTTGCACCCCCCCCCCCCCGCTTTTGCCCTCAGAACAGCCTCAATTCATTGGGGCGTGGACTCTATAAGATGTCGAATGTGTTCCACAGCGATGCTGGCCCATTGTTGACTCCCATGCCTCCCACAGTTGTCAAGTTGGCTGGACGTCCTTTGGGTTGTGGACCATTCAATCCATGTCTCAAGGCTTAAAAAATCCTTCTTTAACCCGTCTCCTACTCCCTCATCTACACTGATTGAAGTGGATTTAACGAATGACATCAGTAAGGGATCATAGCGTTCACCTGGATTCACCTGATCAGTCAGTCTCTGTCATTGACCAGTCAGTCTCTGTCACCAGGTGTTCCTAACGTTTTGTACCTCAGTTTATATAGAACCATAAACAAACCAAAAGGTTATATAGAACTATAAACAAACCAAAAGGTTCTATAGAACCATAAACAAACCGAAAGGTTCTATAGAAACGTACTTCTTTTGGTACAGCACTGGACGTGTTTTCATTGAGTTAATAGATCTTTCTTTTCTTTCTTTTTTGTTTGAATCCGTGATAGATTATATTCCTGGCTTTCTGTAAAATGATGTATTGCGTTCTCAAAGAGGACTTCATATTCGTTGATATTCTGATCGATACTTGTCTTTATTCTGGTCTCTGTACTGAGTGGTCAGTTCTGACAGGGACTGGTGCTAGCTGTGCTCTAGTGCATGGTCAGCCATCCATCAGTCAACAGGGTTTTTGTCAGGAGTGCTGCACACACACACACACACACACACACACACACACACACACACACACACACACACACACACACACACACACACACACACAGCAGTGGTGCTTTGGCTGCCTGTCACTTCCTACAGCTAAGGGCTGACTTAGTACTGTGTCATCAGCATGAGAGAGAGTGGAAGAAAAGAGGGAGAGAGAGAGAGGAGGGGATGAAAAGAGGGAGAGAGAGAGAGAGGAGGGGATGAAAAGCTTGAGAGAGTAAGAGAGAACAAGAGAGGTCTGATATTAGTCCTGGACCCGCTGGAGGAGAGAATGGAGGAAGGTGAGAGGAAGAGGAGAAAGAAAAAGAAGACAGAGAGAGAAATGTTCAAAACCCACTGATTTGATTGGCACACCTGTATTTGGGGAGTTTCTCCCGTTCTTCTCTGCAGATCTTCTCAAGCTCTGTCAGGTTGGATGGGGACCGTTGCTACACTGCTATTTTCAGGTCTCTCCAGAGATGTTTGATCGGGTTCAAGTCCGGGCTCTGGCAGGGCCACTCAAGGACATTCAGAGACTTGTATTAAAGCCACTCCTGCTTAGTCTTGGCTGTGTGCTTAGGGTTGTTGTCCTGTGAGAAGGTGAACCTTGTGTGTGCCTTTCCAAATTATTTACAATCAATTGAATTTACCACAGGTGGACTACAATCAAGTTGTAGAAACATCTCAATGATGAGCAATGGAATCAGGATGCACCTGAGCTCAATTTCTTGTCACATAGCAAAGGGTCTGAATACTTATGTAAATAAGGTATTTTGGTTTTAGATTTGCTTTTACCATTTCTTTGGATTCCTCATGTCTTACTCATTGTTAAATAATAATATTTTATAAATATTTTTAATGAATGTTAAATGAATCCTATACATTTTAAAATTGCCAAATTTGGGTGTAATCAATTAGCTTAATTTCTCAAAATATCAAACTAATATTTCAACGTAATAATGGTATAGGTGAAGTGCTATACCATTATAGGCGTGCTAATCTTCTCTTTCTAACTACGGAAACGATTTCAGATCTGAGTTGGTGGGGGTCATGGCTGGCTGAAATGGAATTACATTTTATGTAGAAGTCATTTTGCAGACACTCTTATCCAGAGAGACTTACAGAAGCAATTTGATGTTAAGTGCCTTGCTCCTGGTCTCACCAGCACATAGAGAACAGATTAGTACAGGCTGAAGCAGTGTGTTGTGGGATAGGACTAACAGCTAGCTAGTGCCTCTTCTCTCAGCTCAATCCTCCCAGTGACACACACACACACACACACACACACACACACACACACACACACACACACACACGGTACCACATGATCCTGGTGAAGGGGAAATTCTCGCTTAGAGGGCCTTTCTGATGAAAGTCGTGTGTGTGTGTGTGTGTGAGGTATTTTTAGCCCCCCTTCGTCACGACAGGCAAGGCCCGAGACGTCTAGAATGTGGGAAGTTAGCATAGCAGACTAGACGTCTAGAATGTGGGGAGTTAGCATAGCAGACTAGACGTCTAGAATGTGGGAAGTTAGCATAGCAGACTAGAAGTCTAGAATGTGGGGAGTTAGCATAGCAGACTAGACGTCTAGAATGTGGGAAGTTAGCATAGCAGACTAGACGTCTAGAATGTGGGAAGTTAGCATAGCAGACTAGACGTCTAGAATGTGGGAAGTTAGCATAGCAGACTAGACGTCTAGAATGTGGGAAGTTAGCATAGCAGACTAGTCTTCTAGAATGTGGGAAGTTAGCATAGCAGACTAGACGTCTAGAATGTGGGGAGTTAGCATAGCAGACTAGACGTCTAGAATGTGGGGAGTTAGCATAGCAGACTAGACGTCTAGAATGTGGGAAGTTAGCATAGCAGACTAGAAGTCTAGAATGTGGGGAGTTAGCATAGCAGACTAGACGTCTAGAATGTGGGAAGTTAGCATAGCAGACTAGACGTCTAGAATGTGGGAAGTTAGCATAGCAGACTAGACGTCTAGAATGTGGGAAGTTAGCATAGCAGACTAGACTTCTAGAATGTGGGAAGTTAGCATAGCAGACTAGACGTCTAGAATGTGGGGAGTTAGCATAGCAGACTAGACGTCTAGAATGTGGGGAGTTAGCATAGCAGACTAGACGTCTAGAATGTGGGAAGTTAGCATAGCAGACTAGACGTCTAGAATGTGGGAAGTTAGCATAGCAGACTAGACGTCTAGAATGTGGGAAGTTAGCATAGCATACTAGACTTCTAGAATGTGGGAAGTTAGCATAGCAGACTAGTTGTCTAGAATGTGGGAAGTTAGCATAGCACACTAGACTTCTAGAATGTGGGAAGTTAGCATAGCACACTAGACTTCTAGAATGTGGGAAGTTAGCATAGCAGACTAGACTTCTAGAATGTGGGAAGTTAGCATAGCAGACTAGACGTCTAGAATGTGGGAAGTTAGCATAGCATACTAGACGTCTGGAATGTGGGAAGTTAGCATAGCAGACTAGACGTCTAGAATGTGGGAAGTTAGCATAGCAGACTAGACTTCTAGAATGTGGGAAGTTAGCATAGCAGACTAGACGTCTAGAATGTGGGAAGTTAGCATAGCAGACTAGACTTCTAGAATGTGGGAAGTTAGCATAGCAGACTAGACTTCTAGAATGTGGGAAGTTAGCATAGCAGACTAGACTTCTAGAATGTGGGAAGTTAGCATAGCATACTAGACGTCTGGAATGTGTGAAGTTAGCATAGCAGACTAGATGTCTATAATGTGTGAAGTTAGCATAGCAGACTAGACATCTATAATGTGTGAAGTTAGCATAGCAGACTAGATGTCTATAATGTGGGAAGTTAGCATAGCAGACTAGATGTCTATAATGTGTGAAGTTAGCATAGCAGACTAGATGTCTATAATGTGTGAAGTTAGCATAGCAGACTATACATCTATAATGTGGGAAGTTAGCATAGCAGACTAGACTTCTAGAATGTGGGAAGTTAGCATAGCAGACTAGACGTCTGTAATGTGGGAAGTTAGCATAGCAGACTAGACATCTATAATGTGGGAAGTTAGCATAGCAGACTAGACTTCTAGAATGTGGGAAGTTAGCATAGCAGACTAGATGTCTATAATGTGGGAAGTTAGCATAGCAGACTAGATGTCTATAATGTGGGAAGTTAGCATAGCAGACTAGATGTCTATAATGTGGGAAGTTAGCATAGCAGACTAGATGTCTATAATGTGGGAAGTTAGCATAGCAGACTAGACTTCTAGAATGTAGGAAGTTAGCATAGCAGACTAGTTGTCTAGAATGTGGGAAGTTAGCATAGCAGACTAGACTTCTAGAATGTGGGAAGTTAGCATAGCAGACTAGACTTCTAGAATGTGGGAAGTTAGCATAGCAGACTAGACTTCTAGAATGTGGGAGGTTAGCATAGCAGACTAGTTGTCTAGAATGTGGGAAGTTAGCATAGCAGACTAGACGTCTAGAATGTGGGAAGTTAGCATAGCAGACTAGACGTCTATAATGTGGGAAGTTAGCATAGCAGACTAGATGTCTATAATGTGGGAAGTTAGCATAGCAGACTAGACGTCTAGAATGTGGGAAGTTAGCATAGCAGACTAGACGTCTAGAATGTGGGAAGTTAGCATAGCAGACTAGATGTCTAGAATGTGGGAAGTTAGCATAGCAGACTAGACTTCTAGAATGTGGGAAGTTAGCATAGCAGACTAGTTGTCTAGAATGTGGGAAGTTAGCATAGCAGACTAGACTTCTAGAATGTGGGAAGTTAGCATAGCAGACTAGACTTCTAGAATGTGGGAAGTTAGCATAGCAGACTAGACTTCTAGAATGTGGGAGGTTAGCATAGCAGACTAGTTGTCTAGAATGTGGGAAGTTAGCATAGCAGACTAGACGTCTAGAATGTGGGAAGTTAGCATAGCAGACTAGACGTCTAGAATGTGGGAAGTTAGCATAGCAGACTAGTTGTCTAGAATGTGGGAAGTAAGCATAGCAGACTAGACTTCTAGAATGTGGGAAGTTAGCATAGCAGACTAGTTGTCTAGAATGTGGGAAGTTAGCATAGCAGACTAGACTTCTAGAATGTGGGAAGTTAGCATAGCAGACTAGACTTCTAGAATGTGGGAAGTTAGCGTAGCAGACTATATGTCTAGAATGTGGGAAGTTAGCATAGCAGACTAGACTTCTAGAATGTGGGATGTTAGCGTAGCAGACTATATGTCTAGAATGTGGGAAGTTAGCATAGCAGACTAGATTGAGGTTGTTTCCCAGGCATTTTCTCTCTCCCCTGAATGCTCCTACAGTATATGCTTGATATTTTTTAACCTTATTTGGGAAAGCTTTAACCTCTGGCCCTGGAATGTATGTATGCATGCTTGTGTGTTTGTGTCACAGGAGCCGGCTGAGGGGAGAACGGCCCATAATAACAGCTGGAACGGAGCAAATGGAATGGCGTTTTGTGTTTTTGCCATACTATACATACTCTTCTGTCTCCTAATGTGTTCTTTTCAACCTGATCTCACAGCATTTAGTATTATTTAGTATGTAAATATGATATGTTACGTTTCCTATGGTATGTCATTTTAATTTTTTATTTTATTTATTTAACTAGGCAAGTCAGTTAACCTCTCTTGGGCACGTGAGATGGTAGCGTCCCACCTTTTCAACAGCTAGTGAAACTGCTGGGCGCCAAATTCAAATACAGAGATAGTCATTATAAAAATTCAGAAAACAAAACATATTTCACATAGGTTTAAAGATTAACTTCTTGTGAATCCAACCACGGTGTCAGATTAAACAAATTATTTACGGCGAAAGCATACCTTACGATTATTTGAAAACATAGCCCACTAGACAAATCATTACAAACAGTAGCCAGCCAAGTAGAACAGTTACACATGTCAGAAATAGAGATAAAATGAATCCCTTACATTTGATGATCTTCATATGGTTGCACTCAGCAGACATTAATTTACTCAATAAATGTTCCTTTTGTTCGATAAAGTCTCTTTATATCCAAAAACCTCAGTTTTGTTTGCGCATTTTCTTCAGTAATCCACAGGCTCAAACGCAGTCAAAACAGGAAGACAAAAAAATCCAAATTGTATCCGTAAAGTTCATAGAAACATGTCAAACGATATTTATATTCAATCCTCAGGTTGTTTTTGGCCTAAATAATCAAAAATATTTCAACCTGACAATAACGTCGTCAATTTAAAAGGTAAACAAGAAAGGCACTCTCTCGGTCTCACGCATGAAAAAGCTCTGTGACACTTTAGGATCCACTCATTCCGACTGCTCTTACTTCTTAATTTTTCAGAATACAAGCCTGAAACAATTTCTAAAGACTGTTGACATCTAGTGGAAGGCATAGAAACTGCCATTTGAGTCCTAAATCAATGGATACTGTAATGGCATTGAATAGAAAACTACAAAACCAACTGTCACGATCGTGTGGAGGATTGACGGACCAAAACGCAGCTTTAGGAAAATAAGCCATCTTCATTTATTTATTGGTGAAGAAGGCAAACGAAACAAAAACACTTAACACTAAACAAAACAAGAAAACGATCGTGAAGCTAAACAACGATGTGCACACACTGGCTACAAACGTATCACATAGACAACTACTCACAACCAATGAAAGCCTATGGCTACCCTAAATAAGGCTCCCAATCAGAGACAACCGAAAACAGCTGTCTCTAATTGGGAACTCATTCAGGTAACCATAGACTCTCCTAGACAACTAAACATACATAGACAACACTAGACACATGTACTCAACACAAACCCATATACTATACCCAACAACCCCTTTACCATAAAAAACACCCAAAACCAACAAAACACAAACATTCCCCATGTCACACCCTGACCTAACTAAAATAATAAAGAAAACAAAGAATACTAAGGCCAGGGCGTGACACCAACAAAAAATAACTACTTCCTGAATGGATTTTTCTCAGGTTTTCGCCTGCCAAATCAGTTATGTTATCAGTTATTTGTTTCTAAAACTGTTTGAATTATATCTGTGAGTAAAACAGAACTCATTTGGCAGCAAACTTCCATACAGGAAGTGAAAAATCTGAATTCGATGCTCTGTTCTAGGGCCTGCCTATAAATGTCCTTGATATATATCAGTATACATGCACTTCATACGTCTTCCACTAGATGTCGACAGGCAGTGAGAGAAGAAATGGAGTGTATAACTTGACCTGGGGTCGAAGAAAAGCTCTTTGTATGACGTGTCACCAGTGTCCTGTTTTCTGGAGAGCGCGTGAAGGGACCTGGTTTTGTCTGTACAGCTGTCGTTATAGACGACTAATATCTCCGGCTTTGATTTTATTTGATACATGTGACAATATCATCGTAAAGTATGTTTTTTCAATAGAGTTTTATTAGATTATTGAAATTTTTCGGGACGTTAGGTGTGTTGCGTTGTGTGCCTTTGTTCAGGAAGGAGAGCTTCGCGCCACTTTGCTAGCTTTCCGTGCTAATTGAAAGTCGGTCCAAGAATTGAACCCTGTGGCACCCCCATAGAGACTGCCAGTGGTCCGGACAACAGGCCCTCCGATTTGACACACTGAACTCTATCAGAGAAGTAGTTGGTGAACCAGGCGAGGCAATCATTTGAGAAACCAAGGCTATCGAGTCTGCCGATGAGGATGTGGTGATTGACAGAGTCGAAAGCCTTGGCCAGGTCAATGAATACGGCTGCACAAAATTGTGCAGACTCGATAGCAATATAATCATATACACAATATAATCACACATTTTCAATTAGCGTGAAAACATAATTCACAAAAGTGACCGCAAATGCGAATATGCATGTAATGCTTTTATTATAAAGGGCATTTTTGTAATGGAGAAAATTATCTTCCCCAAACTTGAAACTAATACGCTGCTTATGTATGTCAGTTAGGCTCTACACCCGTTGTAAAGCAGATTAATGTGCTTCATCTTAAGAAATGATTTGGCTACTTTAGTTGTGATACAAACCTTATCAAAACATATAGGCCTATGGGCTAGGCTACATGCGACTATGATTTGAAAAAGTTGCAAAACAATTATGCGCTGTTTTCCTTAAGCTGGCCATCATTCACAAGTGATAGACTAATATTGTCACCCAGCAGACTATTCTTGATTTAATCTTGTCTTTACATATACTAAATAATATATGTGTGAAATTTAGAATGGACCGTTATCATGCACCTGTCTCAACAGGGACAGGGGAAAAAATACAATCATCTACGCACTTAAATAGTGAATGGAGGACACTTTTCCCTGTGTTTTTTCCCCCATGCCAGCCAGGTAGGCTATACTCCTGTTGTAAAGAGAAGCAATGTGCCTAATATTAGAAAAGTTGAGAAATAAATATAGTAGGCCTAGTCTATATAAAGCTGATGGGATCCTCCTCTTTTTAATAGAGGCCATCACTCTGTTTTCTCAATTTCATAGCCTGGAGAAATGTTGCGCAACATGAGCTCATGGGCTCTCATGAAGTGTTTGATTAGATTTTCAATAACATTTACATTGATGTCAGAGTGATTAGAGAGACAATAGAGTGCTGAGTACCAGGCAGTTTGCACGTTTGGTAGGTTACTAATGACCATCAGCAGCATCAGAGCACAGAGAAGCATAATTACCGTGACAAAAGCATCAGGATTTGATTTGATTTGAATTGAAGCGATCACATGGAATTTGACTGCCATCCTGACCGCCATGTGGCAGTAATACGGTCAACGTAACATCCCTACCATACAGACTCTGACTTAGTTACCTCATACAGACTCTGACCTCATACAGACTGACCTCATACAGACTCCTGACGTAGTTACTTCCTGCAGACTCCTAACTTAGTTACTTCCTGCAGACTCTCGACTTAGTTACTTCCTGCAGACTCCAGACTTAGTTACTTCCTGCAGACTCTCGACTTAGTTACTTCGTGCAGACTCCCGACTTAGTTACTTCCTGCAGACTCCCGACTTAGTTACTTCCTGCAGACTCTCGACTTAGTTACTTCCTGCAGACTCCCGACTTAGTTACTTCCTGCAG
>NC_074696.1:8304471-8326971 GCF_029448725.1 Salvelinus fontinalis
GATACATGATCCATTACACATTATCCATTACACATTACCCATTATCCATTACACATTATCCATTACACATTATACATTATACATTACACATGGTGCATTATCCATTATCCATTACACATTATCCATTATACATTATCCATTACACATTATCCAATATACATTATCCATTATCCATTACACATTATACATTACACATTATCCATTATCCATTACACATTATACATTACACATGATACATTATCCATTACACATTATCCATTATCCATCACACATTATTCATTACACATTATCCAATATACATTATCCATTATCCATTACACATTATCAAATATACATTATCCATTACACATTATCCATTACACATTATCCATTATCCATCCCACATTATCCATTATCTATCACACATTATCAATTACACATTATCCATTATCCATTACACATTATACATTACACATTATCCATTATACATTACACATTATCCATTATACATTACACATGATACATTATCCATTATCCATTACACATTATACATTACACATTATCCATTATACATTATACATTGTCAGAGAAGTCTTATCAAAATGAACAATACACAGGCTGAATCCCAAATGGAACCCTGTTCCCTACCCTGGTTCCTTGTTCCCTACCCTGGCTCCTTGTTCCCTACCCTGGCTCCTTGTTCCCTACCCTGGTTCCTTGTTCCCTACCCTGGCTCCTTGTTCCCTACCCTGGCTCCTTGTTCCCTACTCTGGCACCCTGTTCCTTACACTGGCACCCTGTTCCCTAAACAATGAAGTGTTGAAAAATGAAGGCAACACAAATAAAGTCCAGGGAATTAATAATAGCTATAAAATAATAATATGATGACATATGAGTTGTTACACAATTATTTTGTAAAGTCATCATATTAGTGTTTACATTTTTTTTAAATGTTTAACATTGCTTCATGTATTTCATAATTTGCCGTTTTAAACCACTTTGATAGGCAATGTTGAGTGCGCTCAGTCCACCAGCAGTAACCTGCCTGGAGGCTCAGGCCACCAGCAGTAACCTGCCTGGAGGCTCAGGCCACCAGCAGTAACCTGCCTGGAGGCTCAGTCCACCAGCAGTAACCTGCCTGGAGGCTCAGTCCACCAGCAGTAACCTGCCTGGAGGCTCAGTCCACCAGCAGTAACCTGCCTGGAGGCTCAGTCCACCAGCAGTAACCTGCCTGGAGGCTCAGTCCACCAGCAGTAACCTGCCTGGAGGCTCAGTCCACCAGCAGTAACCTGCCTGGAGGCTCAGTCCACCAGCAGTAACCTGCCTGGAGGCTCAGTCCACCAGCAGTAACCTGCCTGGAGGCTCAGTCCACCAGCAGTAACCTGCCTGGAGGCTCAGTCCACCAGCAGTAATCTGCCTGGAGGCTCAGTCCACCAGCAGTAACCTGCCTGGAGGCTCAGTACACCAGCAGTAACCTGCCTGGAGGCTCAGTCCACCAGCAGTAATCTGCCTGGAGGCTCAGTCCACCAGCAGTAACCTGCCTGGAGGCTCAGTACACCAGCAGTAACCTGCCTGGAGGCTCAGTCCACCAGCAGTAACCTGCCTGGGGGCTCAGTCCACCAGCAGTAACCTGCCTGGAGGCTCAGTCCACCAGCAGTAACCTGCCTGGGGGCTCAGTCCACCAGCAGTAACCTGCCTGGAGGCTCAGTCCACCAGCAGTAACCTGCCTGAAGGCTCAGTTCAGTCAGCGGACTATTCATAAATGTAATTAACAGCTGGTGCACGATATCTAAGAAAGTCTCGAGGCTTTCCTCGCCTGAGGTAGAGTATCTCATAATAAGCTGTAGGCCCCACTATCTACCTAGAGAGTTTTCATCTGTATTATTTGTTAGCTGTCTACACACCCGCCACAGACCGAGGCTGTCACTAAAACCACACTCATTGAGCCGTATTCCGCCATAAGCAAACAGCAAAAAACGCTCATCAAGAGGTGACGCTCCTAGTGTCCAGGGACTTTAATGCAGGGAATAAGGAGGATATAATTATGGTCAGATTTGCCAAATGGAGGGTGAAGGAGATCTTTGTATATGTACTCCACATACAGAGACGTGTACAAAGCTCTCCCTCGCCCTCCATTTGGAAAATCGGACCATAATTCTATCTTCCTGCTTACAAGCAACAATTACAAGCAACAATCTCCCTCCCTCCCTCTCTCTCTCCCTCCTTTCTTCTTCCTTCCTTCTCTCTCTCCTTCCCTCTCTCCCTCTCTCAGTCTCTCTCCTTCCATCTCTCTCTCCTTTCTCCCTACCTGTGTACCTGTACACAGCCCGTAGGTAAATAGCCCACCCAACTACCTAATCCCCAGTATCTCTACTTGCACATCTTGATCTGTACATCTGTCACTCCAGTGTTAATGCTAAATTGTAATTATTTTTCCTCTATGGCCTATTTATTGTGTTACCTCCCTAATCTTACTACATTTTCACACACTGTACATATACTTTTTCTGTTGTGTTATTGACTGTACGTTTGTTTATCCCATGGGGGCTTGTCCAGCCACTCTGTTGTTTTTGTCGCACTACTTTGTTTTATCTTGGCCAGGTCGCAGTTGTAAATGAGAACTTGTTCTCAACTGGCCTACCTCGTTAAATAATGGTGAAATAAATGTTTTAAAAGGTTGACAGCTTTAATTTCCTTGATGTCCACATCAACAACAAACTATCATGGTCCAAGCACACCAAGACAGTCGTGAAGAGGGCACAACAAAACCTATTCCCCCTCAGGAGACTGAAAAGATTTGGTGTGGCTCCTCAGATCCTCAAAACAGCTGCACCATCGAGAGCATCCTGACTGTTTGCATCACTGCCTGGTATGACAACTGCTCAGCCTCGGACCACAAGGCACTACAGAGGGTAGTGCGTACGGCCCAGTGCATCACTGGGGCCAAGCTTCCTGCCATCCAGGACCTAGCAGGCGGTGTCAGAGGAAGGCCCTAAAAATTGTCAAAGACTCCAACCACCCTAGTCATAGACTGTTCTCTCTGCTACTGCACGGCAAGCTTTACCGGAGCGCCAAGTCTAGGTCCAAAAGGCTTCTAAACAGCTTCTACCCCCAAGCCATGAGACTCCTGAACAGCTAATCAAATGGCTACCCAGACTATTGGCATTGCCCCCCCCCCCACCTCTTTTACACCGCTTCTACTCTGTGCATAGTGACTTTAATAACTCTACGTACAGTACATGTACATATTACCTCAATTACCTCGAGTGACCGGTGCCCCCGCACATTGACTCTGTACCGGTACCCCCTGTATATAGTCTCGCTATTTTTATTTTACTGCTGCTCTTTAACTACTTGTAACTTTTAAAAATGTATTTTTCGTATTTTTTAAACTGCATTTTTGGTTTGTAAGTAAGCATTTCACTGTGAGGTCTACACCTGTTGTATTCAGCACATGTGACAAATAACATTTGATTTGATTTATTTCTGCAAAGATACATTGCGTAAAAGAATCTAAAAACAATTACTCAAAATTCTCTAAAAACATTGTTGGAAGAAAATCAAAATTATTAAGTTGAGGGAAATATTGTTATTAAAATGTAGTCAATTAAATCGCTAATTTTATATCCCTTCGGTCATCCTCATAAAATAACATTTTTGGGGCTGTCAAATGAAATTAACAAATCACTGAAACGAGTCTATCATTTTAAGTGTAATATTTTTTTTTTCCATTTCAATTCTCCCCAGAATATATATATATACAGTATGTCTTTTTTTTACACTGTATCCTGTATAGTGCACTACTTTTGACCAGGGCCCAGGGCTCTTATCGAAAGTAGTGCACTAGTCAATATAGTGCTATTTAGGACACAGGCCCAGACACAGCTGGATTAGAAAAGAGGAGAAAAACACACATTTTATCTATCATGTGAATTCTCTTTGCTCTGAACGGGAGAGAGAGAGTTAGATTTTAGTTGTAGACTTCTTTTGAAGGACAGAGAGTTAGATGAGCATTAACATTTTATGGGTAGCTGTGCTTTTGATGGGGCCCCTGGAGAAGAAAAAAAAAGTCCTCCTGAAAAATACTTTCTAAAGGAATGTGTTCTGCTTTCCGTTTGGAAATAGAAGCTCCGGTTGTAACTGAGTGAAGATGCATATGAAAGGGAGAATGTGTATTTGTGTGTGTCTGAACCCAACGATAGAGAGCGAGTAATAGGCATCATTCTATCAGGTAGATCGGTTCAGATAGGTAGGGTCCATTAAGCACTGGTCTTGGGCTGGGGACTTTTCTCTATGTGATTACAATGTGAAGATTCATTCATTAGTGTGAGTCCATAAGAAAGCGTGTCATTTGTTGGCAAGGTCGTCAATAGCTCCGGTCTCAGAGGTGGTGATTTTACTATGTGATGCTAGAATAGCCACAACAAGCTACCGTCCACCACGTGTAGCATATTTGGGGCGGCAGGTAACCAATTGGATAGCGCGCGTTGGGCAAGTAACCTAAAGGTTGCTGGATCGAATCCCTCAGCTGACAAGGTAAACATCTGTCCTTCTGCCCCTGAACAAGGCAGTTAACCCACTGTTCCTCTGTTCCTCCGGTAGGCCGTCATTTGTAAATAAGAATTTGTTCTTAACTGACTTGCCTGGTTAAATAAAGGTTAAATATTGTGTTCCATATCTGTTTGTGTTTTAAGGTGAATGACTCCATGTTCCCTCTAAGTGTGCTCAGCGCAGAGACTGATGGCTGCACACAAATATTAGGCCACAGAGAGAAACACCAGATTGAACTTCACACAACTTTCTAGAGCATTTGATCACCAACCGGTCGATTGCGATCCACTGGTCCATCTCGTCGATTGGCAAACATTTGTGTAAAAAAAAAAAAAACAACGATAAGGCCTTGTTTTCCTATTTTATTGATTGATTGATTTTATTGATTGATTTATCTCGGGCTGTCGATAGTAGGTGCACCCGATTCATCTGTCCTGCGCGCCGAGTAGGCCCACTGTTCCCATTTTGAACCATTTCATGTGTCTGAAGGTTCAAACTCTGCTTTCCTGGCTGGCCCAGAGAGCAAATTAAGTGCACTATAGGCCTACCGCTGCTGGCCAATCGGCTGGCTCAGATTACCGTGTCTGCAATAACGTAGCAGGCGTAAAAGAATGCTACAGCAAAGTTGATACTGTGAAATGTTAAAACGTTTAAAACCATGAATAGAGAGAAACTGTCAGCGAATATAGCAAAGAGCTGCTGTTTTTATGAGTGAGTTCATGTTTAAGGTCTTAGTCAGCCCTGTCAACACTTTGTAGTCAACACTTTGTAGTCAACACTTTGTATTCAACACTTCCTATTTCCACTCAGCGCCACAACCAGCACTGCAGCAGTAATGAATGACTACAACCAGCACTGCAGCAGTAATGAATGACTACAACCAGCACTGCAGCAGTAATGAATGACTACAACCAGCACTGCAGCAGTAATGAATGACTACAACAAGCACTGCAGCAGTAATGAATGACTACAACCAGCACTGCAGCAGTAATGAATGACTACAACCAGCACTGCAGCAGTAATGAATGACTACAACAAGCACTGCAGCAGTAATGAATGACTACAACCAGCACTGCAGCAGTAATGAATGACTACAACCAGCACTGCAGCAGTAATGAATGACTACAACAAGCACTGCAGCAGTAATGAATGACTACAACAAGCACTGCAGCAGTAATGAATGACTACAACCAGCACTGCAGCTGTAATGAATGACTACAACAAGCACTGCAGCAGTAATGAACGACTACAACAAGCACTGCAGCAGTAATGAATGACTACAACCAGCACTGCAGCAGTAATGAATGACTACAACCAGCACTGCAGCAGTAATGAATGACTACAACAAGCACTGCAGCAGTAATGAATGACTACAACCAGCACTGCAGCAGTAATGAACGACTACAACAAGCACTGCAGCAGTAATGAATGACTACAACCAGCACTGCAGCAGTAATGAATGACTACAACAAGCACTGCAGCAGTAATGAATGACTACAACCAGCACTGCAGCAGTAATGAATGACTACAACCAGCACTGCAGCAGTAATGAATGACTACAACCAGCACTGCAGCAGTAATGAATGACTACAACCAGCACTGCAGCAGTAATGAATGACTACAACCAGCACTGCAGCAGTATTGAATGACTACAACCAGCACTGCAGCAGTAATGAATGACTACAACCAGCACTGCAGCAGTAATGAATGACTACAACCAGCACTGCAGCAGTAATGAATGACTACAACAAGCAGTGCAGCAGTAATGAATGACTACAACAAGCACTGCAGCAGTAATGAATGACTACAACCAGCAGTGCAGCAGTAATGAATGACTACAACAAGCACTGCAGCAGTAATGAACGACTACAACAAGCACTGCAGCAGTAATGAATGACTACAACAAGCACTGCAGCAGTAATGAACGACTACAACAAGCACTGCAGCTGTAATGAATGACTACAACAAGCACTGCAGCAGTAATGAATGACTACAACAAGCACTGCAGCAGTAATGAATGACTAAAACCAGCACTGCAGCAGTAATGAATGACTACAACAAGCACTGCAGCAGTAATGAATGACTACAACCAGCACTGCAGCAGTAATGAATGACTACAACAAGCACTGCAGCAGTAATGAACGACTACAACAAGCACTGCAGCAGTAATGAATGACTACAACAAGCACTGCAGCAGTAATGAATGACTACAACCAGCACTGCAGCAGTAATGAATGACTACAACAAGCACTGCAGCAGTAATGAACGACTACAACAAGCACTGCAGCAGTAATGAATGACTACAACCAGCACTGCAGCAGTAATGAATGACTACAACAAGCACTGCAGCAGTAATGAACGACTACAACAAGCACTGCAGCAGTAATGAATGACTACAACAAGCACTGCAGCAGTAATGAATGACTACAACCAGCACTGCAGCAGTAATGAATGACTACAACAAGCAGTGCAGCAGTAATGAATGACTACAACAAGCACTGCAGCAGTAATGAATGACTACAACAAGCACTGCAGCAGTAATGAATGACTACAACAAGCACTGCAGCAGTAATGAACGACTACAACAAGCACTGCAGCAGTAATGAATGACTACAACCAGCACTGCAGCAGTAATGAATGACTACAACCAGCACTGCAGCAGTAATGAATGACTACAACCAGCACTGCAGCAGTAATGAATGACTACAACCAGCACTGCAGCAGTAATGAATGACTACAACCAGCACTGCAGCTGTAATGAATGACTACAACCAGCACTGCAGCAGTAATGAATGACTACAACAAGCACTGCAGCAGTAATGAATGACTACAACCAGCACTGCAGCAGTAATGAATGACTACAACCAGCACTGCAGCTGTAATGAATGACTACAACCAGCACTGCAGCTGTAATGAATGACTACAACCAGCACTGCAGCAGTAATGAACGACTACAACCAGCACTGCAGCAGTAATGAAGGACTACAACCAGCACTGCAGCAGTAATGAATGACTACAACCAGCACTGCAGCTGTAATGAACGACTACAACCAGCACTGCAGCAGTAATGAAGGACTACAACCAGCACTGCAGCAGTAATGAATGACTACAACCAGCACTGCAGCAGTAATGAAGGACTACAACCAGCACTGCAGCAGTAATGAATGACTACAACCAGCACTGCAGCAGTAATGAATGACTACAACCAGCACTGCAGCAGTAATGAATGACTACAACCAGCACTGCAGCTGTAATGAATGACTACAACCAGCACTGCAGCAGTAATGAACGACTACAACCAGCACTGCAGCAGTAATGAAGGACTACAACCAGCACTGCAGCAGTAATGAATGACTACAACCAGCACTGCAGCTGTAATGAACGACTACAACCAGCACTGCAGCAGTAATGAAGGACTACAACCAGCACTGCAGCAGTAATGAATGACTACAACCAGCACTGCAGCAGTAATGAAGGACTACAACCAGCACTGCAGCAGTAATGAATGACTACAACCAGCACTGCAGCAGTAATGAATGACTACAACCAGCACTGCAGCAGTAATGAATGACTACAACCAGCACTGCAGCAGTAATGAATGACTACAACCAGCACTGCAGCAGTAATGAATGACTACAACCAGCACTGCAGCAGTAATGAATGACTACAACCAGCACTGCAGCAGTAATGAACGAGTAGGAAAGTGTCTCTATAGGCGTTGTTATTATTATTATTATCTTGGGTCTTTTTTTTTAATATCGAGGAATATTTCACTTTGTCTTGTCACAGGAGTAACAACATGAATTTGTGCATGAGGCAGAAATAAAGAGGTGCGGCTCAAGTTTCGCCATCAGCTGGAAGACGGTGTCCATTTTGGGTCAGTGTCAGTGGAGGAAAGGGAGAGTGGAGGGATATTGAGAGGGGGACTGTCAGTCTGCTGCTCTCTCCCTGCGCTGAGAACGACCATCAGATGCAGACACCATCAGCCCAGTAAATTCAAAATAAAAAGCAAATTATTTAAATGTATTCTCACTCAGCTGTGCTTCACAAGTAATACAACAATGGATCTATTACCGGTGTGATCATATAGCCTACCTCAAATGTTCAAATATATATATATATATATTTTAAATGGCCCGAAAAACAATGCATTGGCAGAGCAATTCAAGCAAAAGCTAATATGCAGTGATAATGTATTGGCCCTATAGCCTACTGTACAAACCTCATTGCTACAGTACTGTTTATAATTGGTTAATGTTGCATAAGCTTACGTTTTTTAAGTCATGTTAAAAAAAAAAGTCTGAGCGGTAGATCCCGGTGATCAAAGTGATCTTGACTCAAAATAAGGTTGGTGACCACTGTTCTAGAGTTTCCCCTTTAATACTATCGACGTTTCCCTTTAATACTATCGACGTTTCCCTGTGGCAATTGTGATCAAATCAACACAATATTTAGTTGTAGGCAGAATGCATCAGAGTAGGATTGTATTTCATTGACACGCACTACTCTACACAGACCTGTGCGGCATAACCAATCAGAGCTGCAGTAGGCCTATATGCAAATAGACCATTGCAATATATGGATCTGTATCATTTACTTTGAACTGGACTGTGTTTACAGCATGAGCGGTTGTGAGTAGATGTGCTTGTTCCGAGATCAAAGCGAGAGCTGCATGTGTCCAGTTATTGATCATGTGTAGTCAGCAGTAGGGGAGTGATTGCTTCCTACAAGAGCACAAAATGTGTACATTTCTAAACATCTTTGAAAAGCAAGTCAGGTAAAGAGCTTTTTTTTATGTCTTAAAGGGGCAGTGTTGTATTTTGAGACCGACTTTAATAAGATAAGTAGGCAATAGGCAGATGCTACCATAATTTGTCTGATTCTCTGTAATAATGATATGGGAATAATAATACATTTTATTTTGAAAGGTGGTTTCTTGCGTCAAACAACACAACAACAGGTTCAGTCACCTCCTTGTCTGAAGCAGAAGTAGATAAACAGGTTCAGTCACCTCATGTCCTGCATGTTTTTTCTCTCAAAATTCTCATGGAATTTAGGCATTTAGACATTGAACACCACACATTGGCTGCTGAATGATAGAACAGCTATTTATATGTTTAAAATGTTATGGGACACATTTTCTCCATTGTTTTTGATGGGAGGCCACTCTGTTAGGCTTACATTATGATCAAATAGCCTTCACCGACCTTCGCTTCTCACGAGTCCGTACGGGACTTGCAGTGATGGGACAATACTGTGCCTACCAGTTGAGGAGAAAAAATGAAGAAAATAAATACTTAAAGTGCCTCTGTGCTCACAGTAAACACACGTTGGAAGTTGCACAGAATTTTCACAAAGTTTGCGCTTTACAGACCTGAAATTTGCTCATAGCCCGAAAAGCATTAGAGGGAACATTGGTCAGGAGTCCTCACAAGTCCAGTAAAAGATTGTGGGTCCATTGTATAGACTTTTGTAGAGAGGTGTACAACACTCTCAGGTGTTCTCGATTGAAACACGGCTGTCAGTTTAACAATCACGGTCAGATTGGATTGGAGACCAGCAGTATTCCCTGCCTATTTGACCCAGATAGAAATAGTTCCCAGAATGACTGAGCTCCTAAAAACCAGAACTCTGCTCTGAGCCCCTCCACAGATCTGTTCTTGAAGGGATCTCTCACCTCCTAAATGCAGGTCTGTTCCTGAAGGGATATCTCACCTCCTAAATGCAGGTCTGTTCCTGAAGGAAGCATTCACCTAAATGCAGGTCTGTTCCACTGTGACCCTGGTATGTGTGTGTGTGTGTGTGTGGGGGGGGGGGGTTGTGTGTGCGTGTTTATGTCTGTGTGTATGTATATGCGTGTGCATCAGTGTATGACCCCATTGTGCTCGTTGTAAAGACTGGTAATGGAGAGAGAGAGAGATTCATAGAGTTAGATGATAAACTTGTATTTTTCGGCAAGGACAGATACAGGATACTACCCTCCACAACATAACCTTCACGCCAAATCAAAACTCTAAATAACCTGGAAGGATTTCCTACTACCAAAGATTCATGTTTCCAAGCTATACAGGAAACGCTACCAAGCTTGCCGGGACAGAGCAGATCTGACTGCTACTTCAATTAGTAATGAGGTGTGAAGTGAGAGGTGTCAAAGCCCTTGAGCCTAACAGTGGCAGGACAGTTTCACAGCCTCCACCAAACCAAATGCAGAGGCCTTTGAAGCCCCCTTCCATTGTTAAGAGGTTATTACAATACAGTACCCTTTGGATGTAAAACATTTGAAAAGCACGAAAATAGTTACAAAACATAATCTTGTTATAGAAAATCAAGAGACACTTTTTTTGGCTGACTATTATAGAAATGGCAACGTAAGTAACTTACTCTCCCACACAGATCATCCCCTGGCATTGCACAGTGCTATATTTACACACTACCCCTCTGTTAAGAGGGGGGGGGGGGGGGGGGGGGGGTGTTAACTTCTTGCAACTATAGGGGGTGCTATTTCGCATTAGCATAATTAACTCTACAGATTAAACTGCCTAGTACTCAATTCTTGCTCGTACAATATGCATATTATTGTTATTATTGGATAGAACACACTCTCTAGTTTCTGTAGTCGTTTGAATTATGTCTCTGAGTGGAACAGAACTCATTCTACAGCACTTTTCCTCCCAGTGTGTGAGATTTAGAAATCTTGGCCTCTGGTTCCAGATCAGTTTTTAAAGTCTCTGTTAATCCTATGAGATACAAACACTGCCCACGCCTTCCACTAGATGTCAGTAAGTGATGACAATTTGAATGGAGTCTATTGCGCAATCACAGGCTCTATATATGACCAAAGACCAGAAGTAGGATTCCTTTGGAGTCTGCGCTCAACAAGAAGGATATCTGACTGGCCTTTTTCCAAGTCTTGGTTTAGCCAGTAATATAGCGTCGGTTATGTTTTTACTCGTTATAGGTGTTAGAAACATCATAATGTAGTTAATTTAAACCGTTTCATAGCAATTTATATCCGTTTAGTGCGATTTTGATGCATTGCTTTGTAATAGACTTTGAAGCTCCGGGCACGTTTCGGGGTCCCGGTCGTACGTTAGTGGGCATTTCGACGGACAAGTGGACATCTTTCGACCAAAAGAAGATTAGACCCAAGAAAGGATTCATTGCCCAAGAATCTGATGGAAGATCGCCTCATAGTAAGAAATATTTAAGATGATAAATCGTTGTTCTGTAGAAAAATGTTAAACGCACGTTCTGCCATTTTGTTAGATGTAGCTTTGCTTGGCGCAACCTGTATTGAAAAGTAAGGATAATTTAAAAAATGTAATTCCGCGATTGTATTAAGAATTAAATTGTCTATCAATCGCTGTCCACCCTATATTTTTTAGTCAAGTTTATGAGTATTTATGTATAACACTAGATCACTGTCTAATATGGTGCACGACATTTTCTGACCAGCTGTGCTACTTTTGTCATTGTCTAACCATGATTTTTGTGGCTACATATGCAGATTTTCGAACAAACTGTATATGTATGTTGTAATACGATGTTACAGGAGTGTCATCTGAAGAATTCTGAGAAGGTTAGTGAAAAAATGTATATATTTTGGCGATGATACGATATCGCTCTCTTTGGCTAGAATCAGTGCTCGGGTAACGTTTGCGTATGTGGTATGCTAATATAACGATTTATTGTGTTTTCGCTGTAAGACACTTAGAAAATCTGAAATATTGTCTGTATTCACAGGATCTGTGTCTTTCGATTAGTGTATGCTGTGTATTTTTACGAATGTTTGATGATTAGTAATTAGGTAATACACGTTGCTCTATGTATTTATTCTAGTCCATTTGTGACGGTGGGTGCAATTGTAAACTATGATATCTACCTGAAATATGCACATTTTTCTAACAAAACCTATCCTATACCATAAATATGTTATCAGACTGTCATCTGATGAGGTTTTTTCTTGGTTAGTGGCTATCAATATCTTAGTTTAGCCGAATTGGTGATAGCTACTGGTGTTGAGAGAAAATGGTGGACAAAGAAAAATGGTGATTTTTGCTAACGTGTTTAGCTAATAGATTTACATATTGTGTCTTCCCTGTAAAACATTTTAAAAATCTGAAATGGTGGCTTTATTCACAAGATCTGTATCTTTCATTAGGTGTCTTGGACTTGTGATTTAATGATATTTAGATGCTACTATTTAATTGTGACGCTATGCTAGCGATGCTAATCAGTGTGGGGGGGTGGGGGGTGCTCCCGGATCCAGGGTAGAGGCTCGTTAGAGGTTAACGATGGGTTGAAACTGAGGATTCTAGACAACGAGGACTCTGAGTCAGCTAATATAAATCCCTGGAACAGTATTGGTACAGGGTAACTCCAAAAAGTTTCAGCTGGACTTTCACATCATCAAAGAATTTGCCCGGCAGGATAAGCTCTCTGTTGAGAAAGACCCCAAGTGTGTCAGAACAGACCTCTTCATTAAACAACCCCACAGACGAGCAACCCCAAAGCGTACAGTCAACCTCCCAGCCAAGAGTACTACTCCCTAATTTAACTGAAGAATACATTCACCCAGCCGGAGGTAATGCAGGTGGAGCTGGAACAGCAGGTGAACTCACTCCAGTCAGCACAAAAAATAGTCCAACAAAAAACCCCTCTACCAGACCCAGAGAGCTGGAGGGGGAGAGAGACATGTCTGAACTCTGGACAGTGGTGAGACAACTTCAACAGGAGAAAGAGCAGAAGCAGGAGCAGGAGATGAACAGAGCACTAGAGGAGAGGATCAGACTGCTGGAGGAGAGGGAGAGGTGGATGGAGGAGAGGATCAGACTACTGGAGGAGAGGGAGAGGGGGATGGAGGAGAGGATCAGACTGCTGGAGGAGAGGATCAGACTGCTGGAGGAGAGGGTGAGGGGGATGGAGGGGAGTATCAGACTGCTGGAGGAGGGGTGAGGGGGATGGAGGAGAGGATCAGACTGCTGGAGGAGAGGGTGAGTGGGATGGAGGAGAGGATCAGACTGCTGGAGGAGAGGGTGAGGGGGATGGAGGAGAGGATCAGACTACTGGAGGAGAGGGAGAGGGGGATGGAGGAGAGGATCAGACTGCTGGAGGAGAGGGAGAGGGGGGATGGAGGAGAGGATCAGACTGCTGGAGGAGAGGGTGAGGGGGATGGAGGAGAGGATCAGACTGCTGGAGGAGAGTGAGAGGGGGATGGAGGAGAGGATCAGACTGCTGGAGGAGAGGGAGAGGGGGGATGGAGGAGAGGATCAGACTGCTGGAGGAGAGGGAGAGAGGGATGGAGGAGAGGATCAGACTGCTGGAGGAGAGGGTAAGTGGGATGACGTGTGACAGAGACCCACTAGAGAGGTGGCCACCCCCGCAGAGAATCCAGCAGAACAGCCCACCTCAGATCCTGACCATAGCCTCGACATCACAGCAGAACAGACAAAATGAAGAACCCCAAACCCAGGGGATCCCACCCCCTCTGAGCACCCCCCCCACCACCCCCCCCCCCCCCCCCCCCCTCCCCCGTCAGCCACCCCGATAGCCATCCTGACAACCCCCCAACACCCACTGAGGACATACACAAGCCACAGATTGTACCCCTTTATGGAATCAAACCAGAAATTTAAGAAAATAAACGTTTTCCCAAAACAGTTTCTAAACTCTGGTGTCCAAACACGGGAGGGGTACGGCCCAGAGGAGCGGTAATGTGTTCCTGCGGTGGACATCCTGGATGCTTCACTGACCAGGAATTTACACCATCGGCACCCTGACCGACGCGCACCGCATCCCCGTGGTCGTCCCCGTGGTCGTCCCCGTGGTCGTCCCCGTGGTCATTCCCCGTGGTCGTTCCCGTGGTCGTTCCCGTGGTCGCCCCGTGGTTGTCCCCGTGGTTGTCCCCGTGGTCATTCCCCGTGGTTGTCCCCGTGGTCATTCCCCGTGGTTGTCCCCGTGGTCATTCCCCGTGGTCATTCCCCGTGGTCATTCCCCGTGGTCATTCCCCGTGGTCGTTCCCGTGGTCGTTCCCGTGGTCGTCCCCGTGGTCATTCCCCGTGGTCGTTCCCGTGGTCGTTCCCGTGGTCGTCCCCGTGGTCATTCCCCATGGTCATTCCCCGTGGTCGTCCCCCGTGGTCATTCCCCGTGGTCATTCCCCGTGGTCGTCCCCGTGGTCGTCCCCGTGGTCATTCCCCGTGGTCATTTCCCGTGGTCATTCCCCGTGGTCGTCCCCCGTGGTCGTCCCCCGTGGTCGTCCCCGTGGTCATTCCCCGTGGTCATTCCCCGTGGTCATTCCCCGTGGTCATTCCCTGTGGTCGTCCCCGTGGTCATTCCCCGTGGTCATTCCCCGTGGTCATTCCCCGTGGTCATTCCCCGTGGTCATTCCCCGTGGTCATTCCCCGTGGTCGTCCCCGTGGTCGTCCCCGTGGTCGTCCCTGTGGTCATTCCCCGTGGTCATCCCTGTGGTCATTCCCCGTGGTCATTCCTGTGGTCGTCCCCGTGGTCGTCCCCGTGGTCATTCCCGTGGTCGTTCCCGTGGTCGTCCCTGTGGTCATTCCCGAGACCGATGACGTTCCGCTGCAGTGTGTCAGAAGAGGGGGGGGGGGGTACTGGCATGGATTCCCCCCGGTACTGCTGTTCATTCCGTGCACCAGCGCCAGAGGTCTACGTCGCCCGTCTTCTAGGCGTCACTGAACTGGATTCATTACCATCAACCCCGGACTGTCTTGTCTCATTACGCACACCTGGTTCCCGTTCCCCGTGATTAGTATGTGTGTATATATATTTGTGCCCTCTGTTCACCATTGTCTTGTTGATTATTGTTCCCATGTCTGTTGGTCTTCTGAGTACCTGTGCTCTGTTGTTTCTGCTTTCGTGCTGTGCGATATTGTGTACTTTTTATTACGGATCTCGTCACGTGTATTGTTGTGCACTTGTTATTACGAGTCTCGTCCCGTGTATTGTTGTGCACTTGTTATTACGAGTCTCGTTCCGTGTATTGTTGTGCACTTGTTATTACGAGTCTCGTCCCGTGTATCGTTGTGCACTTGTTATTACGAGTCTCGTCCCGTGTATTGTTGTGCACTTGTTATTACGAGTCTCGTCACGTGTATTGTTGTGCACTTGTTATTACGAGTCTCGTCCCGTGTATTGTTGTGCACTTGTTATTACGAGTCTCGTCCCGTGTATTGTTGTGCACTTGTTATTACGAGTCTCGTCCCGTGTATTGTTGTGCACTTGTTATTACGAGTCTCGTCCCGTGTATTGTTGTGCACTTGTTATTACGAGTCTCGTCCCGTGTATTGTTGTGCACTTGTTATTACGAGTCTCGTCCCGTGTATTGTTGTGCACTTGTTATTACGAGTCTCGTCCCGTGTATTGTTGTGCACTTGTTATTACGAGTCTCGTCCCGTGTATTGTTGTGCACTTGTTATTACGAGTCTCGTCCCGTGTATTGTTGTGCACTTGTTATTACGAGTCTCGTCCCGTGTATTGTTGTGCACTTGTTATTACGAGTCTCGTCCCGTGTATTGTTGTGCACTTCTTATTACGAGTCTCGTCCCGTGTATTGTTGTGCACTTGTTATTACGAGTCTCGTCCCGTGTATTGTTGTGCACTTGTTATTACGAGTCTCGTCCCGTGTATTGTTGTGCACTTGTTATTACGAGTCTCGTCCCGTGTATTGTTGTGCACTTGTTATTACGAGTCTCGTCCCGTGTATTGTTGTGCACTTCTTATTACGAGTCTCGTCCCGTGTATTGTTGTGCACTTGTTATTACGAGTCTCGTTTGGTGTATTTATTAGAGGTTTATCCTCTTGTGTTTGGGTTACAGCCCTGTGTTTTTGTATACTTGTTTGTTTTAGGCTTCGTCCCCGTACCTTTTCATGGCATGTTGTATTTTTGTTTGGAGTTTTTAAAACCCCACTATTACGTATTCCTGCGCCTGTCTCCAATCATTTATACAACGTGACAATCTGGTGCTTCGGTCCCCAACCAGGGAGGGCCTACAGCAGCACATAGATCTCCTGCACAGATGCTGTCAGAACTGGGTCCTGACAGTAAATCAAGACAAAAATAATGGTGTTCCAAAAAAGGTCCATTTGCTAGGAGCACGAATACAAATTCCATCTAGTCACCGTTGCCCTAGAGCACACAAAAAACTATACATACCTCGGCCTAAACATCAGCACCACAGGTAACTTCCATAAAGCTGTGAAAGATCTGAGACAAGGCAAGAAAGGCATTCTATTCCATCAAAAGGAAAATCAATTTCAACATACCAATGAGGATCTGGCTAAAATACTTGAATCAGTTATAGAACCCATTGCCCTTTATGGTTTTGAGGTCTGGGGTCCCCTCACCAACCAAGCATTCACTAAATGGGACAAACACCAAATTGAGACTCTGCATGCAGAATCCTGCAAAAAATATCCTCTATGTACCACGTAAAACACCAAATAATGCATGCAGAGCAGAATTAGGCCGATACCCGCTAATTATTAAAATCCAGAAAAGAGACATTAAATTCTACAACCACCTAAAAGGAAGCGATTCCCAAACCTTCCATAACAAAGCCTTCACCTACAGAGAGATGAACCTGGAGAAGAGCCCCCTAAGCAAGCTGGTCCTAGGGCTCTGTTCATAAACACAAACACACCCCACAGAGCCCCAGGAGAACAGCACAATTAGACCCAACCAAATCATGAGAAAAAATAAATAAATAATTACTTGACACATTGGAAAGAATAAAAAACAAAACAGAGCAAACTAGAATGCTATTTGGCCCTAAACAGAGAGTACACAGTGGCAGAATACCTGACCACTGTGACTGACCCAAACTTAAGGAAAGCTTTGACTATGTACAGACTCAGTGAGCATAGCCTTGCTATTGAGAAAGACCACTGTAGGCAGACCTGGCTCTCAAGAGAAGACAGGCTATGTGCACACTGCCCACAAAATGAGGTGGGAACTGAGCTGCACTTCCTAACCTCCTGCCCAATGAATGACCATATTAGAGACACATATTTCCCTCAGATTACACAGACGCACAAAGAATTAAAAAACAAATCCAATTTTGAGAAATTCCCATATCTATTGGGTGAAATACCACAGTGTTCCATCACAGCAGCAAGATTTGTGACTTGTTGCCACAAGAAAAGGGCAAACAGTGAAGAACAAACACCATTGTAAATACAACCCATATTTATGTTTATTTATTTTAACTATTTGCACATCAATACAACTCTGTATATAGACGTAATATGACATTTGAAATTTCTTTATTATTTTGGAGTATCATGTTTACTTAATTTTTTTTGTTTATTTGACTTTTGTTTATGATCTAGTTTGCTTGCTTTTGCAATGTAAACATGTTTCCCAATAAAGTACTTAGAGAGTTTTTTTAACAGCGGCCTCTGCCTTTTCCATATGTATTAGAAGCTGAGACAAAAACCCTTGACCTCAATGTTGTGACCCTGCAATACACCTCTCCCTCTCTTCACCTCTCTCTGTCCCTCTCCCTCTCTTCACCTCTCTCTCTCCCTCTCTTCACCTCTCTGTCCTTCTCCCTCTCTTCACCTCTCTCTCTCCCTCTCTTCACCTCTCTGTCCTTCTCCCTCTCTTCACCTCTCTCTGCCCTTCTCCCTCTCTTCACCTCTCTCTCTCCCTCTCTTCACCTCTCTCTGTCCCCCTCCCTCTCTTCACCTCTCTCTGTCCCCCTCCCTCTCTTCACCTCTCTCTCTCCCTCTCTTCACCTCTCTCTCTCCCTCTCTTCACCTCTCTGTCCTTCTCCCTCTCTTCACCTCTCTCTGCCCTTCTCCCTCTCTTCACCTCTCTCTCTCCCTCTCTTCACCTCTCTCTGTCCCCCTCCCTCTCTTCACCTCTCTCTCTCCCTCTCTTCACCTCTCTGTCCTTCTCCCTCTCTTCACCTCTCTCTGCCCTTCTCCCTCTCTTCACCTCTCTCTCTCCCTCTCTTCACCTCTCTCTGTCCCTCTCCCTCTCTTCACCTCTATCTGTCCCTCTCCCTCTCTTCACCTCTCTCTGTCCCTCTCCCTCTCTTCACCTCTCTCTTGTACTCTCCCTCTCTTCACCTCTATCTGTCCCTCTCCCTCTCTTCACCTCTCTCTCTCCCTCTCTTCACCTCTCTGTCCCTCTCCCTCTCTTCACCTCTCTCTGCCCTTCTCCCTCTCTTCACCTCTCTCTCTCCCTCTCTTCACCTCTCTCTGTCCCTCTCCCTCTCTTCACCTCTCTCTGTCCCTCTCCCTCTCTTCACCTCTCTCTGTCCCTCTCCCTCTCTTCACCTCTCTCTGCCCCTCTCCCTCTCTTCACCTCTCTCTGTCCCTCTCCCTCTCTTCACCTCTCTCTGCCCCTCTCCCTCTCTTCACCTCTCTCTGTCCCTCTCCCTCTCTTCACCTCTCTCTGTCCCTCTCCCTCTCTTCACCTCTCTCTGTCCCTCTCCCTCTCTTCACCTCTCTCTGTCCCTCTCCCTCTCTTCACCTCTCTATGTCCCTCTCCCTCTCTTCACCTCTCTCTGCCCCTCTCCCTCTCTTCACCTCTCTCTGCCCCTCGCCCTCTCTTCACCTCTCTCTGCACCTCGCCCTCTCTTCACCTCTCTCTCTCCCTCTCTTCACCTCTCTCTGCCCCTCTCCCTCTATTCACCTCTCTATGTCCCTCTCCCTCTCTTCACCTCTCTCTGTCCCTCTCCCTCTCTTCACCTCTCTCTGTCCCTCTCCCTCTCTTCACCTCTCTCTGTCCCTCTCCCTCTCTTCACCTCTCTCTGCCCCTCTCCCTTTCTTCACCTCTGTCTGTCTCTCTCTTCACCTCTGTCTGTCTCTCTCTTCACCTCTCTCTGCCCCTCTCCCTCTCTTCACCTCTCTCTGCCCCTCTCCCTCTCTTCACCTCTCTCTGTCCCTCTCCCTCTCTTCACCTCTCTCTGTCCCTCTCCCTCTCTTCACCTCTCTCTGCCCCTCTCCCTCTCTTCACCTCTCTCTGTCCCTCTCCCTCTCTTCACCTCTCTCTGTCCCTCTCCCTCTCTTCACCTCTCTCTGCCCCTCTCCCTCTCTTCACCTCTCTCTGTCCCTCTCTTCACCTCTCTCTGTCCCTCTCCACCCCTCTCTCTATCTATCTATCTATTTCTTTCTCTCTCTCTGTCAATTCAATTTAAGGGCTTTATTGTCATAGGTAACATATGTTAACATTGCAAAGCAAGTAAAATACATAATAAACAAAAGTGAAATAAACAATACAAATAAAATAAAATGTTCTTTCTCTGTCTCTGCCCCTCTCCCTCTCTTCACCTCTCTCTGTCCCTCTCCCTCTCTCTCTCTCTCTGTCTTTCTCTCTCTCTCTGTCTTTCTCTCTCTCTCTGTCTTTCTCTCTCTCTCTGTCTTTCTCTCTCTCTCTGTCTTTCTCTCTCTCTCTGTCTTTCTCTCTCTCTCTGTCTTTCTCTCTCTCTCTGTCTTTCTCTCTCCCTCTCTCTGTCTTTCTCTCTCCCTCTCTCTGTCTTTCTCTCTGTCTTTCTCTCTCTCTCTATGTCTTTCTTTCTCCCTCTCTCTGTCTTTCTTTCTCCCTCTCTCTGTCTTTCTCTCTGTCTTTCTCTCTCTCTCTATGGCTTTCTTTGTCCCTATCTCTCTCTATATATATATCTATATATCTGTCTTTCTCTCTCTCTCTCTTTCTCTCTTTCACACACTCATTCTCTGCTGACCTCTCTGCTGAAGGAAATCGGACACATTAAACGGAGAGAGACAGAGAGAGAAAGAGGGAAAGGAGAAGAATAGAAGATAGACAGACAGATGTTAGAATGAGGATGAGAGGGATTGAGAGAGAGAGAATGAGAAGGAGGAGAATAGAAGATAGACAGACAGATGTTAGAATGAGGATGAGAGGGATTGGGAGAGAGAGAGAAGGAGAAGGAGGTTAAATGGAGGTGTTCTACATAAGAATGAGTCCCACAAGGCCCAGCCAAAATAGATCTGTGTCCAATAGGGACCACACATACACAGATACGCACACACACATGCACGCGTACACGCACACACACAGAGCAAACACACACAGAGCAAACACACAGACACAGAGCACACACACACAGATACACAGACACACACACACACACACACACACACACACACACACACACACACACACACACACACACACACACACACACACAGAGAGAGAGATACACACAAACATAGAGCTACTGAAAATTGCTATTTGTCCGGTCTAAATTTAACCAACTGGGGACATTTTGTTGAACCCAACGAGGTTGAATGCTATTTCAAAGGGGTTTAGGGTTAGGAGCTAGATTTAGGTTTAGGGTTAGGAGCTAGAGTTAGGTTTAGGGTTAGGAGCTAGAGTTAGGTTTAGAGTCAGGAGCTAGAGTTAGGTTTAGAGTCAGGAGCTAGAGTTAGGTTTAGAGTCAGGAGCTAGAGTTAGGTTTAGAGTCAGGAGCTAGAGTTACGTTTAGAGTCAGGAGCTAGAGTTAGGTTTAGAGTCAGGAGCTAGAGTTAGGTTTAGAGTCAGGAGCTAGAGTTAGGGTTAGGAGCTAGAGTTAGGTTTAGGGTTAGGAGCTAGAGTTAGGTTTAGGGTTAGGAGCTAGAGTTAGGTTTAGGGTTAGGAGCTAGAGTCAGGAGCTAGAGTTAGGTTTAGGGTTAGGAGCTAGAGTCAGGTTTAGGGTTAGGAGCTAGGGTTAAGGTTAGGGTTAGGAGCTAGATTTAGGTTTAGAGTCAGGAGCTAGAGTTAGAGTTAGGTTTAGGGTTAGGAGCTAGAGTTAGAGTTAGGTTTAGGGTTAGGAGCTAGAGTTAGGTTTAGGGTTAGGAGCTAGATTTAGGTTTAGGGTTAGGAGCTAGAGTTAGGTTTAGGGTTAGGAGCTAGAGTCAGGAGCTAGAGTTAGGTTTAGAGTCAGGAGCCAGAGTTAGGTTTAGAGTCAGGAGCCAGAGTTAGGTTTAGGGTTAGGAGCTAGAGTCAGGTTTAGGGTTAGGAGCTAGAGTTAGGTTTAGAGTCAGGAGCTAGAGTTAGGTTTAGAGTCAGGAGCTAGAGTTAGGTTTAGAGTCAGGAGCTAGAGTTAGGTTTAGAGTCAGGAGCTAGAGTTAGGTTTAGGGTCAGGAGCTAGAGTTAGGTTTAGAGTCAGGAGCTAGAGTTAGGGTTAGGAGCTAGAGTTAGGTTTAGGGTTAGGAGCTAGAGTTAGGTTTAGGGTTAGGAGCTAGAGTCAGGTTTAGGGTTAGGAGCTAGAGTTAGGTTTAGGGTTAGGAGCTAGAGTCAGGAGCTAGAGTTAGGTTTAGGGTTAGGAGCTAGAGTCAGGTTTAGGGTTAGGAGCTATGGTTAAGGTTAGGTTTAGGGTTAGGGAAAATAGGATTTTGAAATGGACTGAATAATGTGTCCCCACAAGGGTAGCTGTAGAAGACTGTGTGTGTGTGTGTGTGTGTGTGTGTGTGTGTGTGTGTGTGTGTGTGTGTGTGTGTGTGTGTGTGTGTGTGTGTGTGTGTGTGTGTGTGTGTGTGTGTGTGTGTGTGTGTGTGTGTGTGTCTCCATACTGTACAGACTTATATAACAACAGAGGAAGCACAGCTGTTCATCATGTGACCCGTTTCAGGGAACTAGGCGTATGTCACAGCTCACTTCTTCACAGGAGAGACGTATGAACCTAAACCTTTTTATTTTTTATAAATACGTGTTTTTTGGGGGGCAGAAATGCTTTCTGGAACATGTGAACTTTCATGGTTCTTTAATATGAATTGTGTATGCCATCTGTAAATACGAATAAAATGGTTAAATTACGAGCCTAGTTGGTTTAGCCAGTAACCTTCCCGCTAGCCATGATTGGCTGAGATAATGAGTGGGCTTGACTTGCTGGGAGATGAGTTCGGATTGGTCTGCCGTATAGCATGCTTCTGTCTATGTCTATTGATACTGGAATGTGTTTTAAACCTTTCTAATTCGGCTTTAAAAAAATATATGATATCACG
>NC_074696.1:8331971-8388128 GCF_029448725.1 Salvelinus fontinalis
TCCTTTTAGGTGGTTGTAGAATTTAACGGCTATTTTCTGGATTTTCATAATTAGTGGGTATCTGCCTAATTCTGCTCTGCATGCATTATTTGGTGTTCTGCGTTGTACACGGAGGATATTTTTGCAGAAGTCTACATGCAGATTCTCAATTTGGTGTTTGTCCCATTTTGTGAATTATTGGTTGGTGAGCGGACCCCAGACCTCACAACCATAAAGGGCAATGGGTTCTATAACTGGTTCAAGTATTTTTAGCCAGATCCTATCAAATCAAACTATATTGGTCCCATTCACATGGTTAGCAGATGTTAATGCGAGGTTAGCGAAATGCTTGTGCTTCTAGTTCCGACAGTGCAGTAATATCTAACAAGTAATCTAACAAATTCACAACTACCTTATACACACAAATGTGAAGGGATGAATAAGAATATGTACATATAAAAATATGGATGAGCGATGGCCGAGCGGCATAGGCAAGATGCAGTAGATGATATAAAATACAATATATACATCTGAGATGAGTAATGTAGGATATGTAAACATTATTCAAGTTGCGTTATTTAAAGTGACTAGTCATACCTTTATTAAGTCCTTTTATTAACGTGGCCAGAGATTTGAGTCTGTATGTTGGCAGCAGCCTCTCTGAGTTAGTGATGGCTGTTTAACAGTCTAATGGCCTTGAGATAGAAGCTGTTTTTCAGTCTCTCAGTCCCAGCTTTGATGCACCTGTACTGACCTCGCCTTCTCGATGATAGCGGGGTGAACAGGCAGTGGCTTGGGTGGTTGTTGTCCTTGATTAACTTTTTGGCCTTCCTGTGACATCGGGTGCTGTAGGTGTCCTGGAGGGCAGGTAGTTTGCCCCCGGTGATGCGCTGTACAGACCTCACTACCCTCTGGAGAGCCTTGCAGTTGTGGGCGGAGCAGTTGCTGTACCAGGCGGTGATACAGCCCGACAGGATGCTCTCGATTGTGCATCTGTAAAAGTATGTGAGTTTTTTAGGTGACAAGCCAAATATATTCAGTCTCCTGAGGTTGAAGAGGTGCTGCTGCGCCTTCTTCACAACGCTGTCTGTGTGGGTGGACCATTTCAGTTTGTCCGTGTTGTGTATGCCAAGGAACTTAAAACTTTCCACCTTCTCCACTAATTTCCCGTCGATGTGGATAGGGGGGTGCTCCCTCTGCTGTCTCCTGAAGTCCACAATCATCTCCTTTGTTTTGTTGATGTTGAGTGAGAGGTTATTTTACTGACACCACACTCCGAGGGCCCTCACCTCCGCCCTGTAGGATGTCTCGTCGCTGTTTGTAATCAAGCCTACCACTGTAGTGTCATCCGCAAACTTGATGATTGAGTTGGAGACGTGCATGGCCACGCAGTCGTGGGTGAACAGGGAGTACAGGAGAGGGCTGAGAACGCACCCTTGTGGGACCCCAGTGTTGAGGATCAGCGAAGTGGAGATGTTGTTTCCTACCTTCACCACCTGGGGTTGGCCCGTCAGAATGTCCAGGACCCAGTTGCACAAGGCGGGGTCGAGACCCAGGGTCTCGAGCTTAATGACGAGTTTGGAGGGTACTATGGTGTTAAATGCTGAGCTGTAGTCAATGGACAGCATTCTTAGATATGTATTCCTCCTCTCCACATGGGATAGGGCAGTGTGCAGTGTGATGGCGATTGCATCGTCTGTGGACCTATTGGGGCGGTATGCAAATTGAAGTGGGTCTAGAGTATCAGGTAGGTTGGAGGTGATATGATCCTTGACTAGTCTCTCAAAGCACTTCATGATGACAGAAGTGAGTGCTACGGGACGATAGTCATTTAGTTCAGTTACCTTTACTTTCTTAGGAACAGGAACATTGGTGGCCATCTTGAAGCATGTGGGACAGCAGACTGGGATAGGGATTGATTGAATATGTCCGTAAACACATCAGCCAGCTGGTTTGCGCATCTTCTGAGGACGCGGCTAGGGATGCCTTCTGGGCCGGCAGCCCTGCGAGGGTTAACACGTTTAAATGTTTTACTCACGTTGGCAACAAAGAAGGAGAGCCTACAGGCTTTGGTAGCGTGCCGTGTCAGTGGCACTGTTGTTCTCAAAACGAGCAAAGAAGTGGTTTAATTTGTCTGGGAGCAAGACGTCGATGTCCGCGACGAGGCTGGTTTCCTTTTTGTAATCGGTGATTGTCTGTAGACCCTGCCACATATGTCTCGTGTTTGAGCCGTTGAATTGCGACTACTTTGTCTCTATACTGACAATTTGCTCGTTTGATTTCCCTGTGGAGGGAATAGCTCCACGGTTTGTATTGTTTCCAGTCAATCCAAGCAGTGGTTCTCACTTTCAGTTTTGTGCGAATGCTGCCGTCAATCCACGGTTTCTGGTTAGGGAAGGTTTTAATAGTCACAGTGGGTACGACATCTCCGATGCGCTTGCTAATAAACTCGCTCACCGAGTCAGCGTATACGTCAATGTTGTTGTCTGAGGCTACCCGGAACATATCCCAGTCCATGTGATCGAAGCAATCTTGAAGCATGGAATCCGATTGGTCAGACCGGTGTTGGATAGACCCTGAGAACGGGCGTTTCTTGTTTAAGTTTCTGTCTATGGGCTGGGAGCAACAAAATGGAGTCATGGTCAGCTATTCTGTATGCATCGCGGTTAGAGTAGCAATGGTCCAGAATGCTACCAGCTCGTGTCGCCCATTCGATGTGCTGATAGAATTTAGGGAGTCTTGTTCTCAGGTTAGCTTTGTTAAAATCCCCAGCTACGATAAATGCAGCCTCAGGATGTATGGTTTCCAGTTTACATAGAGTCCAGTGAAGTTCTTTCAGGGCCGAAGAGGTATCTGCTTGGGGGGGATGTACACAACTGTGACTATAATCGAAGAGAATTCTCTTGGAAGATAAGGCGGTCAACATTTGATTGTAAGAAATTCTAGGTCAGGTGAACAAAAGGACTTGAGTTCCTGTATGTGATGAGTCATTAATCATAAGGCATACACCCCCGCCCTTCTTCTTACCAGAGAGATGTTTGTTTCAGTCGGCGCGATGCATGAAGAAACCGGGTGGCTGTTCCGATTCTGACAACATATCTCGAGTGAGCCATGTTTCCATGAAACAGAGAATGTTACAATCTCTGATGTCTCTCTGGAAGGCAACTCGTGCCCTAATTTCGTCCACCTTGTTATCTATTTGAGATTGGTCATTGGCAAGTAACATGCTCGGAAGCGGTGGATGGTGTGCTCGCCTTCTGAGTCTGACCAGTAGGCCGCTCCATCTGCCTCTCCTGCAGCGACCACGTTGTTTTGGGTCGGCCTCTGGGATAAGATCCCATGTCCAGGGTGGAGGTCTGAACAAAGGATCCGCTTCGGGAAAGTATTTCTTGTCATAATGTTGGTAAGCTGTCATCGCTTTTATATGCAATAGTTCTTCCCGGCTGTATGTAATAACATTTTAATAACATTCTTACAATGTAAGAAATAATGCATAAAAAATCTAATAACTGCATTGTTTCCTAAGAACTAGAAGCGAGGCGACCATCTCTGTCTGCGCCATCTATGTTGAATTTTATGTTCCTTTTGATGGCATAGAAGGCCCTTCTTGCCTTGTCTATCAGATCATTCACAGCTTTGTTGAACTTACCTGTGTTTAGGCCGAGGTATGTATAGTTTTTTGTGTGCTCTAGGGCAACGGTGTCTAGTTGGAATTGATATTTGTGGTCCTGTCAAGTGTACCACACTTTTTTAGAAAACCATTATTTTGTCTACCTGAGGTTTACTGTCAGGTCCCAATCTGTGCAGAAGATATATGTGCTGCTATAGGCCCTCCTTGGTTGGGGACAGAAGCACCAGATCATCAGCAAATGGTAGATATTTGACTTCAGATTCTAGTAGGGTGCTACAGACTGTTCTAGTGCCCTCGCCAGTTCATTGATAGATATATACAGTGGGGCGAACAAGTATTTGATACACTGATACACCGATTTTGCAGGTTTTCCTACTTACAAAGCATGTAGAGGTCTGTAATTCTTATCACAGGTACACTTCAACTGTGAGAGACGGAATCTAAAAAAAAAATTAAAAAAAAATACCATTGTATGATTTTTAAGTAATTAATTTGCATTTTATTGCATGACACAAGTATTTGATACATCAGAAAAGCAGAACTTAATATTTGGTACAGAAACCTTTGTTTGCAATTACAGAGTACATACGTTTCCTGTCGTTCTTGACCAGGTTTGCACACACTGCAGCAGGGATTTTGGCCCACTCCTCCATACAGACCTTCTCCAGATCCTTCAGGTTTCGGGGCTGTCGCTGGCCAATACGGACTTTCAGCTCCCTCCAAAGATTTTCTATTGGGTTCAGGTCTGGAGACTGGCTAGGCCACTCCAGGACCAGGACAATTAGGCTGTGCAGGGTGAATACGTGGTCTGTCGTATGGAAATTTGGTAAAAAGCCAATTTGACATTTGCTCAGTACAATGTTTTCACTGAGGAAATGTACGAGTCTGCTGTTAATGATAATGCAGATGATTTTGCCAATGTTGCTGTTGACGCATATCCCACCGTAGTTATTGGGGTCAATATTTTGGGGGTCTCCACTTTTGTGGATTGGGGTGATCAGTTCTTGGTTCCAAATATTGTGGAATATGCCAGAGATGAGGATGATGTAAAATAGTTTTAGTATAGCCAATTGGAACTTGTGGTCTGTATATTTTATCATTTCATTGAGGATACCATCAACACCACAGGCCTTTTTGGGTTGGAGGGTTGTATTTTGTCCTGTTGATCATTAATTGTAATTGTAGAATCCAGTGGGTTCAGGTCGTCTTTAATAGTTGATTCTAAGATGTGTATTTGATCATGTATATGTTTTTGATCTTTGTTCTTCGTTATAGAGCCAAAAAGATTGGACAAGTGGTTTATCCACACATCTCCATTTTGGATAGATAATTCTTCGTGTTGTTTGTTTAGTGTTTTCCAATTTTCCCAGAAGTGGTTAGATGGATTCTTCAATTACAATGAGCTGATTTCTGATTTAGATAAGGCGTAGACTCAGGTTTTCCGGGTTTCTATGTTTTTGGTTGGACAGGTTTCTCAATTTCTTTCTTAGGTTTTTGCATTCTTCATCAAACCATTTGTCATTGATGTTCATTTTCTTTTGCTGTGATCTGATAGGGGTGTCACTAGGCTGACTGTGAACGCTCTAAGAGACTCTGGGTTGAGGTCAGTGATACAGTAGTCTTCAGTACTACTGCCAAGAGATGAGCTATAGGTGTACCTACCATAGGAGTCCCCTCATAGCCTACCATTGACTATGTACATTCCCAGCATGCAACAGAGCTGCAGGAGTTGTGACCCGTTTTTATTGGTTATGTTCTCATAGTTGTGTCTAGGGGGCCACATGAGGGAGGGAATGCTGTCACCTCCAGGTAGGTGTTTGTCCACCTGTGTGCTGAGGGTGTCAGGTTTTGGCACTTAGGTCGCCACAGAATTGTACATGTCCCTGGGCTCTCTCTCTCTCTCTCTCGATCTATCTATCTACCAGGTCTAAACCCTGGTCTTTGACCTAAGTCCATAGTTCCAGCTCCAAACACAAACCATAAATATTCCGTTTGGCAAAATTTCCTCCAAGATGTCACCAAGTGTTCCATGACAATAACAAATCTCTTTTAGGATTCTTAGAATGATATTAAAGCCTTTGGTATCAACATGACATGCAGGCAAGTAGTTTTCACTAAACCCACGTTTTGGATAGCCTGGCTCCACCCCTTGGAGTCTAGTTCCTACTTGCATCGCTATAGGAGGTTTTAGGCTGGGTATCTGTAAAAGCACTTTGTGACAACTGCTGATGTAAAGAAATGGGATTCATTAAATAAATCTGATTTGATTTGGTTAAGAGATGTGTTGGTTCTATGATGATTCTGTGATGGTTGATTTATGTACTTATGTAATGCTCATTGCGATGCTTTGGCTGTGAAAGTGTGATTGGCTGGGTATCTGTGAAAGCATTTGTGATTTATCAACTGAAAGAAAAATGTCAAAATGTCATTTCAACACATCACTTTGGATTTGATTATGCAAATGAAAAACCTGGGATGAATATTATGAATGATCAAGTCATTATTCAACAGTCCATTCCTCCCCACACACACCACTTTGAATCCTGGAGATACGCACACTTGCACTCATACACACACACATGCACACACACACATGCACACACACACACACACACACACACACACACACACACACACACACACATAAAAATCAGACACACACACACACACTGTTTCTTTTTGTGGCTGGGCGTTGCTTGCTTGCCGACACAAAGAAGGCAGGGTTATTAATTACTGCAGGTACTGATTTTCTCCAGTGTGTGTGTGTGTGTGTGTGTGTGTGTGTGTGTGTGTGTGTGTGTGTGTGTGTGTGTGTGTGTGTGTGTGTGTGTGTGTGTGTGTGTGTGTGTGTGTGTGTGTTCTCCAAACACTCCCCTGTGGCTCTGAACGGCCTCTCTCTCTCTCTGAAAGACCTCTCTCACTCTGAAGGGCCCCTCTCTCTCTCTCTCTCTCTCTCTCTCTCTCTCTCAAGGGTCTCTCTCTCTCTCAAGGGCCTTTCTCTCTCTCAAGGGCCTTTCTCTCTCTCTCTGAAGGGCCTTTCTCTCTCTCTCTGAAGGACCTCTCTCTCTCTCTCTCTCTCTGACGGGCCTCTCTCTCTCTGAAGGGCCTCTCTCTCTCTCTCTCTCTGAAGGGCCTCTCTCTCTCTCTGAAGGGCCTCTTTCTCGCTTTCTCTCTGAAGGGCCTCTACTTCTCTCTCTGAAGGGCTTCTCTCAAGGTCCTTTCTCTCTCTCAAGGGCTTCTCTCAAGGTCCTTTCTCTCTCTCAAGGGCCTCTCTCAAGGGTCTCTCTCTCTCACACACTCTGAAGGGCCCCTCTCTCTCTGAAGGGCCCCTCTCTCTCTCAAGGGCCTCTCGCTCTCTCTCAAGGGCCTCTCGCTCTCTCTCAAGGGCCTCTCGCTCTCTCTCAAGGGCCTCTCGCTCTCTCTCAAGGGCCTCTCGCTCTCTCTCAAGGGCCTCTCGCTCTCTCTCAAGGGCCTCTCGCTCTCTCTCAAGGGCCTCTCGCTCTCTCTCAAGGGCCTCTCGCTCTCTCTCAAGGGCCTCTCGCTCTCTCTCAAAGGCCTCTCGCTCTCTCTCAAAGGCCTCTCTCTGAAGGGCCTCTCTCTCTCTCTCTCTCTCTCTCTCTGTCTCTCTGTCTCTCTGTCTCTCTGTCTCTCTGTCTCTCTCTGTCTCTCTGTCTCTCTGTCTCTCTGTCTCTCTGTCTCTCTGTCTCTCTGTCTCTCTGTCTCTCTGTCTCTCTGTCTCTCTCTCTCTCTCTCTCTCTCTGAACGGCCTCTCTCTGAACGGCCTCTCTCTGAACGGCCTCTCTCTGAAGTCAGAAGTTTACATACACTTAGGTTGGAGTCATTAAAACTCGTTTTTCAACCACTCCACACATTTCTTGTTAAAAAAACGATAGTTTTGGCAAGTCGGTTAGTACATCTACTTTGTGCATGACACAAGTCACTTTTTCAACAATTGTTTACAGACAGATTATTTCACTTATAATTCACTGTATCACATTTCCAGTGGGTCATAAGTTTACATACACTAAGTTGACTGTGACTTAAACCAGCCTGGAAAAGTCCAGAAAATGATGTCATGGCTTTAGAAGCTTCTGATACGCTAATTGACATCATTTGAGTCAATTGGAGGTGTACCTGTGGATGTATTTCAAGGCCATACCTTCAAACTCAATGCCTCTTTACTTGACATCATGGGAAAATCAAAAGAAATCAGCCAAGACCTCAGAAAAAAAATTGTAGACCTCCACAAGTCTGGTTCATCCTTTGGAGCAATGTCCAAACGCCTGAAGGTACCACGTTCATCTGTACAAACAGTAGTACGCAAGTATAAACACCATGGGACCACGCAGCCGTCATACCGCTCAGGAAGGAGACGCGTTCTGTCTCCTAGAGATGAATGTACTTTGGTGTGAAAAGTGCAAATCAATCCCAGAACAACAGCGAAGGACCTTGTGAAGATGCTGGAGGAAACAAGTACAAAAGTATCTATATCCACAGTAAAACGAGTCCTATATCGACATAACCTGAAAGGCTGCTCAGCAAGGAAGAAGCCACTGCTCCAAAACCGCCATAAAAAAGACAGACTACAGTTTGCAACTGCACATGGGGCCAAAGATTGTGAAAGGCCACCCGAAACGATTGACCCAAGTTGAACAATTTAAATGCAATGCTACCAAATACTAATTGAGTGTATGTAAACTTCTGACCCACTGTGGATGTGCTGAAACAAATACAATCTGAAATAAATCATTCTCTCAACTATTATTGTTTACTAGGATTAAATGTCAGGAATTGTTAAAAACTGAGTTTAAATATATTTGGCTAAGATGTATGTAAACCTCCGACTTGAACCATGTGTGTGCATATATAGTCTGTTTAAATAGTGTTTATATAGGCCTCCCGGGTGGCGCAGTGGTCTAGGGCACTGCATCGCAGTGCTAACTGCGCCACCAGAGTCTCTGGGTTCGCGCCCAGGCTCTGTCGCAGCCGGCCGCGACCGGGATGTCCGTGGGTCGACGCACAATTGGCATAGCGTCGTCCGGGTTAGGGAGGGTTTGGCCGGTAGGGATATCCTTGTCTCATCACGCTCCAGCGACTCCTGTGGCGGGCCGGGCGCAGTGCGTGCTAACCAAGGGTGCCAGGTACACGGTGTTTCCTCCGACACATTGGTGCGGCTGGCTTCCGGGTTGGAGGCGCGCTGTGTTAAGAAGCAGTGCGGCTTGGTTGGGTTGTGCTTCGGAGGACGCATGGCTTTCAACCTTCGTCTCTCCCGAGCCCGTACGGGAGTTGTAGCGATGAGACAAGATAGTAATTACTAGCGATTGGATACCACGAAAATTGTGGAGAAATTGGGATAAAAAAAATAAAAAATATAAAAATGTAAAAAAATTGTGTGTATATATATATATATTTTATTCCTGGCCTTCCTGTATCTCTGAACACCATCCAGTTTTGATTTCTATTTGACGTATATTTATCCACTGTGATGTTTCACAAGTTCTGAACCTTTCTATTCTCATAGATTCTACATATTGTAAATTAAAAAATCTTATTTTTTGCTAAGAGCATTATACTATTATTTCAATTGACTTTTTAAATCACCCAGCAGGGCTATTTGCAGAGTTAGCTCCAGGTAAATATTGCAATTCTTCAGCCATTCCTGGACAAGTTACATATAGACAGTACCAAAACAAGCTACATATAGACAGTACCAAAACAAGCTACATATAGACAGTACCAAAACAAGCTACATATGGACAGTACCAAAACAAGCTACATATAGACAGTACCAAAACAAGCTACATATAGACAGTACCAAAACAAGCTACATATAGACAGTACCAAAACAAGCTACATATGGACAGTACCAAAACAAGCTACATATAGACAGTACCAAAACAAGCTACATATAGACAGTACCAAAACAAGCTACATATAGACAGTACCAAAACAAGCTACATATAGACAGTACCAAAACAAATGATCTAATGATTCTGTCTCCTCGCAGAGAAATCTGCAGAGCTGGTATGGTTGTATATAAATAACATTCCATCGTTTGCAAGAATTTTGTAGAATTATTCAAATTGAAAAATGTTGAATCCGGCGTTGTTTTTGCGTGTCAATTCCATGGAAATCGGTACATCGAAAAATCTCTTCTCAACTATTTTGCAATTTAAATGGCACAGCTATACATTTTTGGGTCGTTAAAACCTCTACAGGATCGGGTGTCCCTTCCACTGGCCGGTTGAGCTAACGTAGGCTAATGTGATTAGCATGAGGTTGTAAGTAACAAGAACATTTCCCAGGACATAGACATATCTGATATGGGCAGAAAGCTACAATTCTTGTTAATCTAACTGCACTGTCCAATTTACAGTAGCTATTACGGTGAAATAATACCATGCTATTGTTTGAGGAGAGTGCACAATTATGAAATCGAAAAATTACTAATAAACTAATGAGGCACATTTAGGCAGTCTTGATACAATATTTTGAACAGAAATGCAAAGTCTAAAACTTTGCACATGACTATGGAACTACGAGATAGATGGAGATGATCGTGGACTCCAGGAAAAGGAGGACCGAGCACGCCCCTATTCTCATCGACGGGGCTGTAGTGGAGCAGGTTGAGAACTTCAACTTCCTTGGGGTCCACATCACCAACAAACTAACATGGTCCAAACACACCAAGACAGTTGTGAAGAGGGCACGACAAAGCATATTCCCCCTCAGGAGACTAAAACGATTTGGCATGGGTCCTGAGATCCTCAAAAGGTTCTACATCGAGAGCATCCTGACTGGTTGCATTACCGCCTGGTACGGCAAGTGCTCGGCCTCCGACCGCAAGACACTACAGAGGGTAGTGCGTACGGCCCAGTACATCACTGGGGTAAAGCTGCCTGCCATCCAGGACCTCTACACCAGGCAGTGTCAGAGGAAGGCCCTAAAAATTGTCAAAGACCCCAGCCACCCCAGTCATAGACTGTTCTCTCTACTACCGCATGGCAAGCGGTACCGGAGTGCCAAGTCTAGGGCAAAAGGGCTTCTCAACAGTTTTTACCCCCAAGCCATAAGACTCCTGAACAGGTAACCAAACGGTTACCTGGACTATTTGCATTGCCCCTGCTCTGCTCCTCTCCTCTCTGCTCCTCTCCTCTCTGCTCCTCTCCTCTCTGCTCTGCTCCTCCCCTCTCTGCTCCTCCCCTCTCTGCTCCTCCCCTCTCTGCTCCTCCCCTCTCTGCTCCTCTCCTCTCTGCTCCTCCCCTCTCTGCTCCTCCCCTCTCTGCTCCTCTCCTCTCTGCTCCTCTCCTCTCTGCTCCTCCCCTCTCTGCTCCTCCCCTCTCTGCTCCTCCCCTCTCTGCTCCTCTCCGCTCTGCTCCTCTCCTCTCTGCTCTTCTCCTCTCTGCTCCTCTCCTCTCTGCTCCTCCCCTCTCTGCTCCTCCCCTCTCTGCTTCTCCCCTCTCTGCTCCTCTCCTCTCTGCTCCTCTCCTCTCTGCTCCTCTCCTCTCTGCTCCTCTCCTCTCTGCTCCTCTCCTCTTTGCTCCTCCCCTCTCTGCTGCCTCATATTAAACTCTCAGTAGGTTACATATGAACTCAGTCTGTCTCATTGACGTCATAGTAAAGTCTAAAGGGACCTTCAGGATTATCGAACGGTTGTGAATTGTATTACGCCTGTAATGGGTGACAAAATGGTTATACGTGAAATAGGAGAGAACAGAACTGTTGCATATGAGGTAAAACATTGCTAAATGGAAATGCGTTACACAGTTGTAATACCACTACATTTTGCTGTAAAACCCTGCAAAAAAATGTGGCTCCAAAGTTGTAATCCTAGGCTCAAAGTGTATAATGTTTTATCTGACTGACTTTTGATGTAATGGTACTGTCACGCCCTGGCCTTAGTTATCTTTGTTTTCTGTATTATTTTAGTTAGGTCAGGGTGTGACATGGCGGATGTTTGTGTGTGTTTGTCTCGTCTTGGGTGGTTGTATTGTCTAGGGGGTGTTTGTAGAGTTCATGGGGTTGTGTTCAGTGTAGGTGTTTATGTAAGTCTATGGTTGCCTAGATTGGTTCTCAATTAGAGACAGCTGTTTATCGTTGTCTCTGATTGGGAACCATATTTAGGCAGCCATATTCATTGGGTATGTCGTGGGTGATTGTCTATGTGTAAATTGCCAGTGTCTGCACTTATTGTCGTATTATAGCTTCGCGGTCGTTTGTTGTTTGTTTTAGTGTTCTTCGTCTTCCTTAAATAAATACATTATGTATTTATATCACGCTGCGCCTTGGTCCTCTCTTTCCCCCGAAGACGATCGTGACAGGAAGACTACATACAGAGCCTTCAGAAAGTTTTCATACCCCTTGACTTATTCCACATTTTGTTGTGTTACAGACTGAATTCAAAATAGATTAAATATATTTTTTTCCCCCCACCCATCTGTCACGATCGTGTGGCGGATTGACAGACCAAAATGCAGCAGTTGGAAAATATGCCATCTTCTTTTATTATAACACGAAGATGAACACGACACAAAAACACTTTAACAAAACAACAAAATAACAAAACGACCGTGAAGCTACAAACGTTGTGCACATACAAACAGGCTACAAACGTTCTTACATAGACAATTACCCACAACCAATGAGAGCCTATGGCTACCCTAAATAAGGCTCCCAATCAGAGACAACCGAAATCAGCTGTCTCTAATTGGGAACTCATTCAGGTAACCATAGACTCTCCTAGACAACTAAACATACATAGACAATACTAGAAACCTGTACTCCACACAAACCCATATACTATACACAACCCCTTTACCATAAACAACACCCAAAACCAACAAAACAAAAACATTCCCCATGTCACACCCTGACCTAACTAAAATAATAAAGAAAACCAATAATACTAAGGCCAGGGCGTGACATAACCCCCCCCTTGAGGCGCGAACTCCGGGCGCACCATACACAGTCTAGGGGAGGGTCTGGGTGGGCTTCCATCCACGGTGGCGGCTCCGGCTCTGGTCGCGGTCCCCACGTCACCACAGTACCTAAACACCTCCTAGGCTTCCTCCAAACGACCCCCCTCCACCTTAACCCCATTGCATTCAGGGGCAGTTCCGGACTAAGGGGCAGTACCAGGGTAAGAGGCAGTACCAGGGTCAGGGGCAGTACTAGGGTCAGGGACAGTACCAGGGTCAGGGGCAGTACCAGGGTAAGGGGCAGCACCAGGGTAAGGGGCAGCACCAGGGTAAGGGGCAGCTCCGGACTGAGGAATGGCAGCTCCGGACTGAGGGACTGCAGCTCCGGACTGAGGGACTGCAGCTCCGGACTGAGGGATGGCCCATGGCTGGCTGACGGATCTGGCTGCTCATGGCTAGCTGACGGATCTGGCTGCTCATGGCTAGCTGACGGATCTGGCTGCTCATGGCTAGCTGACGGATCTGGCTGCTCATGGCTAGCTGACGGATCTGGCTGCTCATGGCTAGCTGACGGATCTGGCTGCTCATGGCTGGCTGACGGATCTGGCTGCTCATGGCTAGCTGACGGATCTGGCTGCTCATGGCTAGCTGACGGATCTGGCTGCTCATGGCTGGCTGACTGATCTGGCTGCTCCTGTCTGGTTGGCGGCTCTGGCAGATCCTGTCTGGTTGGCGGCTCTGGCAGATCCTGTCTGGTTGGCGGCTCTGGCAGATCCTGTCTGACGGACGGCTCTAGCGGCTCCTGTCTGGCTGGCGGCTCTAGCGGCTCCTGTCTGGCGGACGGCTCAGTGGGCTCATGGCAGACGGGCGGCTTTGCAGGCTCATGGCAGACGGGCGGCTTTGCAGGCTCATTGCAGACGGATGGCTCAGATGGCGCTGGGGAGACGGATGGCTCAGATGGCGCTGGGGAGACGGATGGCTCAGATGGCGCTGGGGAGACGAGCAGTTCAGTCATCGCTGTGCTGACGGCAGACTCCTGCCGGCTGAGGCGCACTGTAGGCCTGGTGCGTGGTGCCGGGACTGGTGGCACCGGGCTGGGGACACGCATCTCAGGGCTAGTGCGGGGAGCAGGAACAGGGCATACTGGACCCTGGGGACGCACATTAGGCCTAGTGCGTGGGGCCGGAACTGGTGGTACCGGACTGGGGACACGCATCTCAGGGCTAATGCGGGGAGCAGCAACAGGATGCACAGGACTCTGGAGACGCACAAAAGGCTTAGTGCGTGGTGCCGGAATTGGCCTGTTACGTGGTGTAGGCACTGGTGGCACTGAACTGGGGCGGGGAGGTGGCGCCGGAAATACCGGACCGTGCAGGCGTATTGGCTCCCTTGAGCATTGAGCCTGACCAACCTTACCTGGTTGAATGCTCCCCGTTGCCCGACCAGTGCGGGGAGGTGGAATAACCCGCACCGGGCTATGTAGGCGAACCGGGGACACCATGCGTAAGGCTGGTGCCATGTAAACCGGCCCGAGGAGACGCACTGGTGGCCAGATATGTAGGGCCGGCTTCATGACATCCGGCTCAATACTCAATCTAGCCCTGCCAGTGCGGGGAGGTGGAATAACCCGCACCGGGCTATGCACACGTACAGGAGACACCGTGCGCTCTACTGCGTAACACGGTGTCTGCCCGTACTCTCGCTCTCCACGGTAATTACAGGGAGTAGGCGCAGGTTTCCTACCTGACTTCGCCACTCTCCCTTTAAGCCCCCCCCAAAGAAATTTTTTGGGTTTTCCCACAGGCTTCCTACCGCTTCGTCGTGCTGCCTCCATTCGCCGGTATCCCTCCTCGCACTGCGCCAGAGAATCCCAGGCGGGCTCCGGCACTCTCCCTGGGTTGATCGCCCACCTGTCGATCTCCTCCCACGTAGTGTAACCCAGATCCTTTGTAGGTTCCTTTTCCTGCCTCCGAGCTAGCTCCTCATATCGCCGCCTCTCTGCTTTCGCTGCCTCCAGCTCAGCTTTGGGGCGGTTATATTCTCCTGGTACCTCCCGGTCTAAAATTTCCTCCCATGTCCATAAATCCTTGTATTGCTCCTGTTGCCGCTGGTCATGCCGCTTGGTCCTATGGTGGGTAATTCTGTCTATGTAAAACGTTTGTAGCCTGTATGTATGTGCACAACGTTTGTAGCTTCACGGTCGTTTTGTTGTTTTGTTAAAGTGTTTTTGTGTCGTGTTCATCTTCGTGTAGTTAAATAAAAGAAGATGGCTTATTTTCCAACTGCTGCATTTTGGTCTGTCAATCCGCCACACGATCGTGACACCATCTACACACAATACCCAGTATTGACAAAGTGAAATGCTCATTTTTAGAAATGTTTGCAAAGTTATTGAAAATGAAATACAGAAATATCTCATTTACGTAAGTATTCACACCCCTTGAGTCAATACATGTTAGAATCCCCTTTGGTAGCGATTACAGCTGTGAGTCTTTCTGGGTAAGTCTATAAGAGCTGTGAGTCTTTCTGGGTAAGTCTGTAAGAGCTGTGAGTCTTTCTGGGTAAGTCTGTAGGAGCTGTGAGTCTTTCTGGGTAAGTCTGTAAGAGCTTTACACACCTGGATTGTACAAAATGTACACGTTATCCTTTTTTTATTTCTTCAAGCTCTGTGGTTGTTGATGATTGCTGGACAGCCATTTTCAAGTTTTGCCATAGCTTTTTAAGCCATTTTAAATGTAGGACGTAACACAACAACATGTGGAAAACATCCAGAGGTGTGAGTACTTTCTGAAAGCCACTGAAGGGCTGATCTGTGATTGGACAGCAGACCCTTGTTGTCATGGTTACAGCCCATAGACACTTCTGTCATTTATTATTTGGTTTCAGATTGCTTCCTGAGTTAATTGGGTCGCTGACCTTTTCTCTCTCGTCTTTCTGTCCTCTGTTATTGGTTACTCGCTCTCTTTCTCTTCTCTGTGATTGGTCACTCACACTCTCTCTTCTCTGTGATTGGCAGGTTGTGACCAGGGGCCTGGTAGGTGTTGTTGCCACTGAGACCGAGTGCGTGTCGCCACGGTGTTGCGTCGTTGCCATGGGGAAACAGAACAGCAAGCTACGGCCAGAGATGCTTCAGGACCTGAGAGAGAACACGGAGTTCTCCGACCACGAACTACAGGAGTGGTACAAGGTCACTACACACACACACACACACGCGCACACACGCGCACACACACACACACACACACACACACACACACACACACACACACACACACACACACACACACACACACACACACACACACACACACACACACACACACACAGTACACAGTACACACACAGTACACACACACAGTACACACACACACAGTACACACACACACAGTACACACACAGTACACACACACACACACACACACACACACACACACACACACACACACACACACACACACACACACACACACACACACACACACACACACACACACACAGATAAGAAGGTGCTATACTGGATTTTCTCTAAATGTATCCGCTATCATTTCATACAAACGACAAGAAGGTTTGAACATCAGATAGGCAGCTACTTACCTCCGGCTTCAAGTTCGCCCTGGACGCTTTCTGGAATTCCCAACTCAATGTTCGAGCTACCAAAGAGGGACAGCGAAAGTTACAGAGGGCAGAGGGGGGGGGGGTTCCTGGTGAGATTAAGCTGAAGGGAGAACCGGCCACCTCTTCCCTCCATTCTTGTCACGCCCTGACCTTAGAGATCCTTATTATTCTCTATGTTTGGTTAGGTCAGGGTCACGCCCTGACCTTAGAGATCCTTATTATTCTCTATGTTTGGTTAGGTCAGGGTCACGCCCTGACCTTAGAGATCCTTATTATTCTCTATGTTTGGTTAGGTCAGGGTCACGCCCTGACCTTAGAGATCCTTATTATTCTCTGGTTAGGTCAGGGTGTGACTCGGGTGGGAAAGTCTATGTTTTATATTTCTTTGTTTTTGGCCGCGTGTGTTTCCCAATCAGAGGCAGCTGTCTATCGTCGTCTCTGATTGGGGATCATATATGAGTTGTCATTTCCCTTTTGGGGTTTTGTGGGATCTTGTTTTCTGTTTCGTGTTTTCTGCCTGACAGAACTGAGCGCTTTCATTTTCACCTTTGTTATTTTGTTTGAGTGTTTTATGAGATAAAAGAATCATGAACACTTTCCACGCTGCGCTTTGGTCCACTCTTCCTACCACCAACGAGAGCCATAACAATTCTACTGGCCATAGGAACTTGATAATACAATGGATGACCTCCAGGGAAGGGAAAACCAGCCACCTCTTCCCTCCATTCTATTGGCTAATGTACAGCCACTTGATAATAAAATGGATGACCTCTGATCCAACGAGACTCTCGAAACTGCAATATCCTCTGCTTTTCTGAAACATGGCTGACGGACAAGATACTCCCCCATGGCTATCCAACTTGATGGATTCTCCATTCACCATGCTGACAGGACAGTGGAGTCGAGGGGGCGCGGGGGGGTGGGGGGGGTTTGCTTCTTCATCAACAACAAGCTGACTCCAGCGCGGTAGAAGTGTGTTCACCCGTCTTGGAAAACCTGATGGTCAAATGCCCGAGGGACTTTTCAGCTGTTATTGTGACTGCTGTATACGTTCCACCTCAAGACAAATAACAAGCTGGCATTTATCAAACTGTACGAGGCTATAACCAAGCAGGAAAACTTACATCCAGAGACTGCTTTTATGATTGCAAGTGATCTTGACCTTGTCAGCTCAGGGATTTGATCTAGCAAACTTTCAATTACTGGCCCAACGCTCTAACCACAAGGCTACCTGCCGCCACGTCACTGGGGCAGATCTCCCTGCCATCCAGGACCTCTATATCAGGCTGTGTGAAAGGAAGGCCCAGAAAATTGTTAAAGACTCCATCCACCCAAGCCAAAGACTCTTCTCTCTGCCTCCGCACAGCAAGATGTACCGGTGCATCAAGTCTGACACCAACAGGTTCCTGAACATCTTCCATCCCTATACTGTAACACCAGGAAAGAGAGACCACTTGGCGTCTATAATGTAATTACCTTTTTAAATGACATCATGTGTCTACGTGATATTTAACCTCCCTCAGCCTCGTATGGCAGATAAAGTAGAGCTGGGACGATAAACTGACCTAACCGGCCACTTTTATAGCTGGTGTTACGATGAATAACCTACAGGGTCCTACTAGAGAAATGTGAAGTTTGAAATGAAATATGTTTGCTAATATGGATGATTGTTGATGGGACAATTATTATCTACAACATTCGTAGTAGTAGTAGTAGTGGTGGTGGTGGTGGTAGTAATAGTAGCAGTAGCGGCAGTAGTAGCGGCAGTAGTAGTAGCAGTAGTAGCAGTAGTAGCAGTAGTAGCAGTAGTAGCAGTAGTAGCAGTAGTAGTAGTAGTAGTAGTAGTAGTAGTAGTAGTAGTAGTAGTAGTAGTAGTAGTAGTATTGGGGCGGCAGGTAGCCTAGTGGTTAGAGCGTTGGGCCAGTAACCAGCAGGTAGCCTAGTGGTTAGAGCGTTGGCCTAGTAACCAGCAGGTAGCCTAGTGGTTAGAGCGTTGGGCCAGTAACCAGCAGGTAGCCTAGTGGTTAGAGCGTTGGCCTAGTAACCAGCAGGTAGCCTAGTGGTTAGAGCATTGGGCCAGTAACCAGCAGGTAGCCTAGTGGTTAGAGCGTTGGACTAGTAACCAGCAGGTAGCCCAGTGGTTAGAGCGTTGGGCCAGTAAGCAGCAGGTAGCCTAGTGGTTAGAGCGTTGGCCTAGTAACCAGCAGGTAGCCTAGTGGTTAGAGCGTTGGGCCAGTAACCAGCAGGTAGCCTAGTGGTTAGAGCGTTGGCCTAGTAACCAGCAGGTAGCCTAGTGGTTAGAGCATTGGGCCAGTAACCAGCAGGTAGCCTAGTGGTTAGAGCGTTGGACCAGTAACCAGCAGGTAGCCTAGTGGTTAGAGCGTTGGGCCAGTAACCAGCAGGTAGCCTAGTGGTTAGAGCATTGGGCCAGTAACCAGCAGGTAGCCTAGTGGTTAGAGCGTTGGACCAGTAACCAGCAGGTAGCCTAGTGGTTAGAGCGTTGGGCCAGTAACCAGCAGGTAGCCTAGTGGTTAGAGCATTGGGCCAGTAACCAGCAGGTAGCCTAGTGTGTCACGCTGAATGACGCTGGAGAGACGAAGCAGGTACGGGGAGTAACATTTAATAAATGACGGACATATAACGAGACAAGCACAGCGTCAGCAAACAGAAACTTAGACAAGAAACAATCAATGCAGCAGCAAGGGAACAGACAAATATAGGGGAGGAAATTAACATGTAATAAGTGAGTCCAGGTGAGTCCATTAACGCTGATGCGAGTGACGAGGGAAGGCAGGTGTGGGTGATGGATGGCAGGAGCGTGTGATGCAGGGTAATCTGGCGCCCTCAAGCGCCAGGGGAAGCGAAGAGCGGGAGCAAACATGACAGTACCCCTCCCTCTTGGGACGCCACCCGGCGTCCCACCTGGGCAAACCGGCCGAGACATGGGCGCAGGGCAAGCCAGTTGGGGCGTGAAAGCCCGACGAACCGGCAGGAGCGTGGGAGCCTGGCGAGCCGGCTCAGGCATAGGAGCCTGACGATCCGGCTGAGGCAAAGCGCCTGTCGATCCCGCTGAAGGGGAGCCCGATGATCCAGTGGAGTGTGACGTGGGATGGGAAACCGCCGAGCCAGGAAAACCTCTCGAGCCAGCCAGGGCGTGAAAGCCTGAAGGGCTAGCTTAGGCACCCCGGTTCCATCGGCAGCGGAATCCACCAACGTCACCAACAAAACACAAGACAAACAAAAAAACTCCTGGACCGGCTGGGGAAGAAAAAACTGACGATCCAGCTGAGACCCGACGTGGGATGGGCGTCATCCGAGTCAACCGGGGCAAGGAAACCTCTCGAGCCTGCTAGGGCGTGGAAGCCCGATGAGCAGGCTAGGCACCCCCGGTTCCATCGGTGGTGACCCAGAGCCGATGCCACTATTCCAACCAGAACGCCAGTACTCCCCGATGCTTCGTATATGGCTGCTGCATTCTGTCACGCTGAATGACGCTGGAGAGACGAAGCAGGTACGGGGAGTAACATTTAATAAATGACGGACATATAACGAGACAAGCACAGCGTCAGCAAACAGAAACTTAGACAAGAAACAATCAATGCAGCAGCAGGGAACAGAGCAAGGGAACAGACAAATATAGGGGAGGAAATTAACATGTAATAAGTGAGTCCAGGTGAGTCCATTAACGCTGATGCGAGTGACGAGGGAAGGCAGGTGTGGGTGATGGATGGCAGGAGCGTGTGATGCAGGGTAATCTGGCGCCCTCAAGCGCCAGGGGAAGGGAAGAGCGGGAGCAAACATGACATAGTGGTTAGAGCGTTGGACTAGTAACCAGCAGGTAGCCTAGTGGTTAGAGCGTTGGACTAGTAACCAGCAGGTAGCCTAGTGGTTAGAACGTTGGGCCAGTAACCAGCAGGTAGCCTAGTGGTTAGAGCGTTGGGCCAGTAACCAGCAGGTAGCCTAGTGGTTAGAGCATTGGGCCAGTAACCAGCAGGTAGCCTAGTGGTTAGAACGTTGGGCCAGTAACCAGCAGGTAGCCTAGTGGTTAGAGCATTGGGCCAGTAACCAGCAGGTAGCCTAGTGGTTAGAGCATTGGGCCAGTAACCAGCAGGTAGCCTAGTGGTTAGAGCATTGGGCCAGTAACCAGCAGGTAGCCTAGTGGTTAGAGCATTGGGCCAGTAACCAGCAGGTAGCCTAGTGGTTAGAGCATTGGGCCAGTAACCAGCAGGTAGCCTAGTGGTTAGAACGTTGGGCCAGTAACCAGCAGGTAGCCTAGTGGTTAGAGCGTTGGGCCAGTAACCAGCAGGTAACCTAGTGGTTAGAGCATTGGGCCAGTAACCAGCAGGTAGCCTAGTGGTTAGAGCATTGGGCCAGTAACCAGCAGGTAGCCTAGTGGTTAGAGCGTTGGGCCAGTAACCAGCAGGTAGTCTAGTGGTTAGAGCGTTGGGCCAGTAACCAGCAGGTAGCCTAGTGGTTAGAGCGTTGGGCCAGTAACCAGCAGGTAGCCTAGTGGTTAGAGCGTTGGGCCAGTAACCAGCAGGTAGTCTAGTGGTTAGAGCGTTGGACCAGTAACCAGCAGGTAGCCTAGTGGTTAGAGCGTTGGGCCAGTAACCAGCAGGTAGCCTAGTGGTTAGAGCGTTGGGCCAGTAACCAGCAGGTAGTCTAGTGGTTAGAGCGTTGGACCAGTAACCAGCAGGTAGCCTAGTGGTTAGAGCGTTGGGCCAGTAACCAGCAGGTAGCCTAGTGGTTAGAGCGTTGGGCCAGTAACCAGCAGGTAGCCTAGTGGTTAGAGCGTTGGGCCAGTAACCAGCAGGTAGTCTAGTGGTTAGAGCGTTGGGCCAGTAACCAGCAGGTAGCCTAGTGGTTAGAGTAACAGTAGTAGTAGCAGTAACAGTAGCGGCAGTAGTAGTAGTAGCAGTAGTAACAGTAGTAGTAGTAGTAGCAGTAGTAGTAGTAGCAGTAACAGTAGCGGCAGTAGTAGCAGTAGCAGTAGTAGTAGTAGTAGTAGCAGTAGCAGTAGCGGCAGTAGTAGTAGTAGCAGTAGTAACAGTAGTAGCAGTAGTAGTATTGGGGCAGCAGGTAGTCTAGTGGTTAGAGCGTTGGGCCAGTAACTGAAAGGTTGCTGGAACGAATCTCTGAGCTGACAAGGTATAAATCTGTGGTTCTGCCCCTTAACAAGGCAGTTAACCCACTGTTCCCCTGAACAAGGCAGTTAACCCATTGTTCCCCTGAACAAGGCAGTTAACCCACTGTTCCCCTGAACAAGGCAGTTAACCCACTGTTCCCCTGAACAAGGCAGTTAACCCACTGTTCCGCTGAACAAGGCAGTTAACCCACTGTTCCCCTGAACAAGGCAGTTAACCCACTGTTCCCCTGGACAAGGCAGTTAACCCACTGTTCCCCTGAACAAGGCAGTTAACCCACTGTTCCCCTGGACAAGGCAGTTAACTCACTGTTCCCCGGTAGAACTTCAATGTAACTAAGAATTTGTTCTTAACTGTCTTGCCTAGTTAAATAAAGGTTACATAATAATCAATATAAAACAGTAGTAGTATTACTAGTACTAGTAGTAGCACTAGTATTAAATGCAGTAGTGTGTAAAGCTGTCATCAAGGCAAAGGGTGGCTACTTTGTAGAATCTCAAATATGAAATATATTTTGGTTTGTTTAACACTTTTTTTGGTTACTACATTATTCCATATGTGTTATTTCATAGTGTTGATGTCTTCACTATTATTCTACAATGTAGAAAATTGTGACAAATTAAGAAAAATCCTTGAATGAGTAGGTGTGTCCAGACTTTTGACTGGTACTGTATATACATACGGGCACGTATATACACACACACACACACACACACACACACACACACACACACACACACACACACACACACACACACACACACACACACACACACACACACACACACACACACACTGTTGATGAGGCAGTTCATCGGTCAACTGTCACCTCATGCTGAGATTTGGACCAGACATGTTCTTATGGTGGAAGAAACATCATGGTGCTCTGAGCAACATAACAGCAAACATATGGCACTATCGTCTATCTCCTTCTTCCTTCCTCCTCCTGGATTAACAGGCTGGGGGTGTCGTCTATCTGGCTCCTTCCTCCTTCCTCCTCCTGGATTAACAGGCTGGGGGTGTCGTCTATCTGTCTCCTTCCTCTTCCCTCCTCCTGGATTAACAGGCTGGGGGTGTCGTCTATCTGTCTCCTTCCTCCTTCCTCCTCCTGGATTAACAGGCTGGGAGTGTCGTCTATCTGTCTCCTCCCTCTTCCTGTATTAACAGGCTGGGAGTGTCGTCTATCTGTCTCCTCCCTCTTCCTGTATTAACAGGCTGGGAGTGTCGTCTATCTGTCTCCTTCCTCCTCCTGGATTAACAGGCTGGGCGTGTCGTCTATCTGTCTCCTCCCTCTTCCTGTATTAACAGGCTGGGGGTGTCGTCTATCTGTCTCCTTCCTCTTCCTGGATTATCAGGCTGGGGGTGTCGTCTATCTGTCTCCTTCCTCTTCCCTCCTCCTGGATTAACAGGCTGGGGGTGTCGTCTATCTGTCTCCTCCCTCCTTCTCTCCTCCTGGATTAACAGGCTGGGGGTGTCATCTATCTGTCTCCTTCCTCTTCCCTCCTCCTGGATTAACAGGCTGGGGGTGTCATCTATCTGTCTCCTCCCTCCTTCCTCCTCCTGGATTAACAGGCTGGGGGTGTCGTCTATCTGTCTCCTTCCTCCTTCTTCCTCCTGGATTAACAGGCTGGGGGTGTCGTCTCTCTGTCTCCTTCCTCCTTCTTCCTCCTGGATTAACAGGCTGGGGGTGTCGTCTCTCTGTCTCCTTCCTCCTTCTTCCTCCTGGATTAACAGGCTGGGGGTGTCGTCTATCTGTCTCCTTCCTCTTCCCTCCTCCTGGATTAACAGGCTGGGGGTGTCGTCTATCTGTCTCCTCCCTCCTTCCTCCTCCTGGATTAACAGGCTGGGGGTGTCGTCTATCTTTCTCCTCCCTCCTTCCTCCTCCTGGATTAACAGGCTGGGGGTGTCGTCTATCTGTCTCCTCCCTCCTTCCTCCTCCTGGATTAACAGGCTGGGGGTGTCGTCTATCTGTCTCCTTCCTCTTCCTTCCTCCTGGATTAACAGGCTGGGGGTGTCGTCTATCTGTCTCCTCCCTCTTCCCTCCTCCTGGATTAACAGGCTGGGGGTGTCGTCTATCTGTCTCCTTCCTCTTCCCTCCTCCTGGATTAACAGGCTGGGGGTGTCGTCTATCTGTCTCCTTCCTCCTCCTGGATTAACAGGCTGGGGGTGTCGTCTATCTGTCTCCTTCCTCTTCCCTCCTCCTGGATTAACAGGCTGGGGGTGTCGTCTATCTGTCTCCTTCCTCCTCCTGGATTAACAGGCTGGGGGTGTCGTCTATCTGTCTCCTTCCTCCTGGATTAACAGGCTGGGGGTGTCGTCTATCTGTCTCCTCCCTCTTCCCTCCTCCTGGATTAACAGGCTGGGGGTGTCATCTATCTGTCTCCTTCCTCTTCCCTCCTCCTGGATTAACAGGCTGGGGGTGTCATCTATCTGTCTCCTTCCTCCTTCCTCCTCCTGGATTAACAGGCTGGGGGTGTCATCTATCTGTCTCCTTCCTCCTTCCTCCTCCTGGATTAACAGGCTGGGGGTGTCGTCTATCTGTCTCCTTCCTCTTCCCTCCTCCTGGATTAACAGGCTGGGGGTGTCGTCTATCTGTCTCCTTTCTCCTCCTGGATTAACAGGCTGGGGGTGTCGTCTATCTGTCTCCTTCCTCTTCCCTCCTCCTGGATTAACAGGCTGGGAGTGTCCCCTATCTGTCTCCTTTCTCCTCCTGGATTAACAGGCTGGGGGTGTCGTCTATCTGTCTCCTTCCTCTTCCCTTCTCCTGGATTAACAGGCTGGGGGTGTCCCCTATCTGTCTCCTCCCTCCTTCCTCCTCCTGGATTAACAGGCTGGGGGTGTCCCCTATCTGTCTCCTCCCTCCTTCCTCCTCCTGGATTAACAGGCTGGGGGTGTCGTCTATCTGTCTCCTTCCTCCTTCCTCCTCCTGGATTAACAGGCTGGGGGTGTCGTCTATCTGTCTCCTTCCTCCTTCCTCCTCCTGGATTAACAGGCTGGGGGTGTCATCTATCTGTCTCCTTCCTCTTCCCTCCTCCTGGATTAACAGGCTGGGGGTGTCGTCTATCTGTCTCCTTCCTCTTCCCTCCTCCTGGATTAACAGGCTGGGAGTGTCCCCTATCTGTCTCCTTTCTCCTCCTGGATTAACAGGCTGGGGGTGTCATCTATCTGTCTCCTTCCTCTTCCCTCCTCCTGGATTAACAGGCTGGGGGTGTCGTCTATCTGTCTCCTCCCTCTTCCCTCCTCCTGGATTAACAGGCTGGGGGTGTCGTCTATCTGTCTCCTTCCTCCTTCCTCCTCCTGGATTAACAGGCTGGGGGTGTCGTCTATCTGTCTCCTCCCTCCTTCTCTCCTCCTGGATTAACAGGCTGGGGGTGTCGTCTATCTGTCTCCTTCCTCCTTTCTCCTCCTGGATTAACAGGCTGGGGGTGTCGTCTATCTGTCTCCTTCCTCTTCCCTCCTCCTGGATTAACAGGCTGGGGGTGTTTTCTGTCTGTCTCCTTTCTCTTCCCTCCTCCTGGATTAACAGGCTGGGGGTGTCGTCTATCTGTCTCCTCCCTCCTTCCTCCTCCTGGATTAACAGGCTGGGGGTGTCGTCTATCTGTCTCCTCCCTCCTTCCTCCTCCTGGATTAACAGGCTGGGGGTGTCGTCTATCTGGTTCCTTCCTCTTCCCTCCTCCTGGATTAACAGGCTGGGGGTGTTTTCTGTCTGTCTCCTTTCTCTTCCCTCCTCCTGGATTAACAGGCTGGGGGTGTCGTCTATCTGTCTCCTTCCTCTTCCCTCCTCCTGGATTAACAGGCTGGGAGTGTCCCCTATCTGTCTCCTTTCTCCTCCTGGATTAACAGGCTGGGGGTGTCGTCTATCTGTCTCCTTCCTCTTCCCTCCTCCTGGATTAACAGGCTGGGGGTGTCATCTATCTGTCTCCTTCCTCTTCCCTCCTCCTGGATTAACAGGCTGGGGGTGTCGTCTATCTGTCTCCTCCCTCTTCCCTCCTCCTGGATTAACAGGCTGGGGGTGTCGTCTATCTGTCTCCTTCCTCTTCCCTCCTCCTGGATTAACAGGCTGGGGGTGTCATCTATCTGTCTCCTTCCTCCTTCCTCCTCCTGGATTAACAGGCTGGGGGTGTCATCTATCTGTCTCCTTCCTCCTTCCTCCTCCTGGATTAACAGGCTGGGGGTGTCGTCTATCTGTCTCCTTCCTCTTCCCTCCTCCTGGATTAACAGGCTGGGGGTGTCGTCTATCTGTCTCCTTTCTCCTCCTGGATTATCAGGCTGGGGGTGTCGTCTATCTGTCTCCTTCCTCTTCCCTCCTCCTGGATTAACAGGCTGGGAGTGTCCCCTATCTGTCTCCTTTCTCCTCCTGGATTAACAGGCTGGGTGTGTCGTCTATCTGTCTCCTTCCTCTTCTCTCCTCCTGGATTAACAGGCTGGGGGTGTCATCTATCTGTCTCCTTCCTCCTTCCTCCTCCTGGATTAACAGGCTGGGGGTGTCGTCTATCTGTCTCCTTCCTCTTCCCTCCTCCTGGATTAACAGGCTGGGGGTGTCGTCTATCTGTCTCCTTTCTCCTCCTGGATTAACAGGCTGGGGGTGTCGTCTATCTGTCTCCTTCCTCTTCCCTCCTCCTGGATTAACAGGCTGGGAGTGTCCCCTATCTGTCTCCTTTCTCCTCCTGGATTAACAGGCTGGGGGTGTCGTCTATCTGTCTCCTTCCTCTTCCCTTCTCCTGGATTAACAGGCTGGGGGTGTCCCCTATCTGTCTCCTCCCTCCTTCCTCCTCCTGGATTAACAGGCTGGGGGTGTCCCCTATCTGTCTCCTCCCTCCTTCCTCCTCCTGGATTAACAGGCTGGGGGTGTCGTCTATCTGTCTCCTTCCTCCTTCCTCCTCCTGGATTAACAGGCTGGGGGTGTCGTCTATCTGTCTCCTTCCTCCTTCCTCCTCCTGGATTAACAGGCTGGGGGTGTCGTCTATCTGTCTCCTTCCTCCTTCCTCCTCCTGGATTAACAGGCTGGGGGTGTCATCTATCTGTCTCCTTCCTCTTCCCTCCTCCTGGATTAACAGGCTGGGGGTGTCGTCTATCTGTCTCCTTCCTCCTTCCTCCTCCTGGATTAATAGGCTGGGGGTGTCGTCTATCTGTCTCCTTCCTCCTCCTGGATTAACAGGCTGGGGGTGTCGTCTATCTGTCTCCTTCCTCTTCCCTCCTCCTGGATTAACAGGCTGGGAGTGTCCCCTATCTGTCTCCTTTCTCCTCCTGGATTAACAGGCTGGGGGTGTCCCCTATCTGTCTCCTCCCTCTTCCCTCCTCCTGGATTAACAGGCTGGGGGTGTCGTCTATCTGTCTCCTTCCTCCTTCCTCCTCCTGGATTAACAGGCTGGGGGTGTCGTCTATCTGTCTCCTCCCTCCTTCTCTCCTCCTGGATTAACAGGCTGGGGGTGTCGTCTATCTGTCTCCTTCCTCCTTTCTCCTCCTGGATTAACAGGCTGGGGGTGTCGTCTATCTGTCTCCTTCCTCTTCCCTCCTCCTGGATTAACAGGCTGGGGGTGTCGTCTATCTGTCTCCTCCCTCTTCCCTCCTCCTGGATTAACAGGCTGGGGGTGTCGTCTATCTGTCTCCTTCCTCTTCCCTCCTCCTGGATTAACAGGCTGGGGGTGTCGTCTATCTGTCTCCTTCCTCTTCCCTCCTCCTGGATTAACAGGCTGGGGGTGTCGTCTATCTGTCTCCTTCCTCTTCCCTCCTCCTGGATTAACAGGCTGGGGGTGTCGTCTATCTGTCTCCTTCCTCTTCCCTCCTCCTGGATTAACAGGCTGGGGGTGTCGTCTATCTGTCTCCTTCCTCCTCCTGGATTAACAGGCTGGGGGTGTCGTCTATCTGTCTCCTTCCTCCTTCCTCCTCCTGGATTAACAGGCTGGGGGTGTCGTCTATCTGTCTCCTTTCTCTTCCCTCCTCCTGGATTAACAGTCTGGGGGTGTCGTCTATCTGTCTCCTCCCTCCTTCTCTCCTCCTGGATTAACAGGCTGGGTGTGCATCCCAAATATCACCCTATACAGTATGTTCTGGTCCCTTTTTGCTCTGGTCAAAAGTAGTACACTATATATGGATAGGGTACAGTCTGGGACTGTATGGTCGGCTATGTCCAGCAGCAGTAGATCAACACGGTGGTGGTTTAACACTGTTGTAATGTTGTCATAGATTAATGTTGGGACATAAACGTCTCTGCTTTAACCTTTAACCTGTCCACCTCTCTATTAGGGTTATACTCTCTGCTGGTGTTGGCAGTGGATCTACACAACTTTAGTGTGAAATAACATAATGGCCAAGATTATATTGTGACATAGTTATGGTTGTTGCGTCATTATAAAAATAGGTGTGTTTTGTGGTGAATGTCCGTGTCTCTTTATCGCCTGGGGTGGTGTAATAAATGTGTCCTGTTTTCACATACATTCTCCCAGAAGGCCGTAGTGAATTTATTTTGTGTCTTCATTGACATCACTGGGTTTGTTCTAAAGCCATGCTCATTATCTATGTAATCTGTTAGCTGTGATAGGATGTTGGTTTGGACTGGGAGGGTTAAAATGGCATGTCATTTCATTTAATGACTGATTTTTTTTTCTTCTATGAAATGATTGGGTACATTATCAGTTATCAACATATTGCTTACCGTTAACAAGTACATTGTCATCCCCCAATTGAAAATGTTCAATTCAAGGGCTTTTATTGGCACGGTTGCCAAAGCAAGTGAAATAGATAATAAACAAAAGTGAAATGAACAATAACACATTAACAGTAAACATTACACTCATAAAAGTTCCAAAAGAATACACACATTTCAAATGTCATAATAGGTCTATGTGTAGTGTTGTAATGATGTGTAAATAGTTAAAGTACACAGGTAAAATAAATAAACACAAATAATGGTTGTATTTACAATGGTGTTTGTTCTTCACTGGTTGCCCTTTTCTTGAGGCAACAGGTCACAAATATTGTTGCTGTGATGTCACACTGTGATATTTCACCCAATAGATGTGTGAGTTTATCAAAATTGCATTTGTTTTCAAAATCTTTGGATCTGTGTAATCTGAGGGAAATGTGTATCTCTAATATGGTCAAACATTTGGCAGGAGGTTAGGAAGTGCAGCTCAGTTTCCAACTCATTTTGTGGGCAGTGTTCTCTTGAGAGCCATGTCTGCCTACTTTCATCAATAGCAAGGCAATGCTCACTGAGTCTGTACATAGTCAAAGCTTTAATACATTTTGGGTCAGTCACAATGGTCAGGTATTCTGCCACTGTATACTCTCTGTTTAGGGCCAAATATAACATCCTTCATCTCTCTCTCTCAGGCTAGAATAGGTCATTCTATGACATACCATATATTGAATATTGTTTCTCCCTCCATCCCCCCTAGGGCTTCCTAAAGGACTGTCCCAGCGGCAACCTGAACGTGGAGGAGTTTAAGAAGATCTATGCCAACTTCTTCCCGTACGGAGATGCCTCCAAGTTTGCCGAGCACGTCTTCCGAACGTTTGACACCAACAGCGACGGAACCATCGACTTCCGGGAGTTCATCATCGCGCTGAGTGTCACGTCACGGGGAAAGCTGGAGCAGAAACTGAAGTGGGCCTTCAGCATGTATGACCTGGATGGGAATGGGTACATCAGCCGTGATGAGATGCTGGAGATCGTCCAGGTGAGACATGGGATTTGTAGTCCTGGTGGAAGTCGTACACGTAAGACATGGGATTTGTAGTCCTGGTGGAGGTCGTACAGGTGAGACATCGGATGTGTAGTCCTGATGGAAGTCCTGAAGGAGGTCATACAGGTGAGACATGGGATTTGTAGCCCTGGTGGAGGTCGTACACATGAGACATGGGATTTGTAGTCCTTGTGGAGGTTGTACAGGTGAGACGGTCCACTTCAGTTTCTGCTCCAGCTTGCCCAGCTCGTTATCTGTAGTCAATGCTTCTCATTCAAAAGTGGATGAACACTTCCTCTTGTTCCTCTCTAGGTTCCTTCCTAGGTTCCTTCCTAGGTTCCTCTCTAGGTGGCTTCCTAGGTTCCTGTCTTCCGCTGAGTTTTCCCACTGTGCTTCTGCACCTGCATTGCTTGCTCTTTGGGGTTTTAGGCTGGGTATCTGTAAAGCTCTTTGGGGTTTTAGGCTGGGTATCTGTAAAGCTCTTTGGGGTTTTAGGCTGGGTATCTGTAAAGCTCTTTGGGGTTTTAGGCTGGGTATCTGTAAAGCTCTTTGGGGTTTTAGGCTGGGTATCTGTAAAGCTCTTTACATTGTCCTCTTTACAGGACAATTTAAGCTCTTTTATATAACCTTTATTTAATTAGGCAAGTCAGTTAAGAACAAATTCTTATTTACAATGACAGCCTAGGAACAGTGGGTTAACTGCCTTGTTCAGGGACAGAACGACAAGTTTTTACCTTGTCAGCTCAGGGATTCGATCTAGCAACCTTTCGGTTACTGACACAAAGCTCTAACCACTAGGCTACCTGCCACCCCTGAACAATTGATGAACAGACACACCAATCATGATGAAAGGATGGAGATCCTATAGGACAATAGACACACCAGTTATAATGTAGGGAAGGAGATCCTACAGGACAATAGACACACCAGTTATAATGTAGGGAAGGAGATCCTAGAGGACAATAGACCCACCAGTTATAATGAGGGGAAGGAGATCCTACAGGACAATAGACACACCAGTTATAATGAGGGGATGTAGATCCTACAGGACAATAGACCCACCAGTTATAATGAGGGGATGTAGATCCTTTCAGGACAATAGAGACACCAGTTATAATGAGGGGATGTAGATCCTTTCAGGACAATAGACCCACCAGTTATAATGAGGGGATGTAGATCCTAGAGGACAATAGACACACCAGTTATAATGTAGGGAAGGAGATCCTACAGGACAATAGACACACCAGTTATAATGAGGGGATGTAGATCCTAGAGGACAATAGACACACCAGTTATAATGTAGGGAAGGAGATCCTAGAGGACAATAGACACACCAGTTATAATGTAGGGAAGGAGATCCTAGAGGACAATAGACACACCAGTTATAATGAGGGGATGGAGATCCTACAGGAGAACAGAGGAAACTGGGAGACAGTTTTGGTGTGAGCTATATGTAGTTCAATGAAAGAAAGTTGTATTTTACTCTCCAATTTCGAGGCAAACTGGTCATTGTTGTCTTAACCTACAATAGCAGAGGCCTACTGTAGTATAGTGTTAGACCTGTGCTACTAGCTGTTACCCTGAACTACTTACAGTTGAAGTAGCAAGTTTACATACACTTAGGTTGGAGTCATTAAAACACATTTTTCAACCAATCCACACATTTCTTGTTAACAAACTATCGTTTTGGCAAATCGGTTAGGACATCTACTTTGTGCATGACACAAGTAATTCTTCCTACAATTGTTTACAGACAGATTATTTCACTTATAATTCACTGTATCACAATTCCAGTGGGTCGGAAGTTGACTGTGCCTTTAAACAGCTTGGAAAATTCCAGAAGAGGATGTCATGGCTTTAGAAGCTTCTGATAGGCTAATTGACATATCTTGAGTCAATTGGAGGCGTACCTGTGGATGTATTTCAAGGCCTACCTTCAAACTCAGTGCCTCTTTGCTTGACATCATGGGAAAATCAAAAGATATCAGCCAAGACCTCAGGAAAAATATTGTAGACCTCCACAAGTCTGGATCATCCTTGGGAGCCATTTTTACACACATGAAGGTACCACGTTCATATGTACAAACAATAGTACGCAAGTGTAAACACCATGGGACCACACAGCCGTAATCAGGAAGGAGACGCATTCTGTCTCCTAGAGATGAACGTACTTTGATGCGAAAAGTGCAAATCAATCCCAGAACAACAGCAAAGGACTTTGTGAAGATGCTGGAGGAAACAGGTTCAAAAGTATCTATATCCACAGTAAAACGAGTCCTATATCGACATAACCTGAAAGGCAGCTCAGCAAGGAAGAAGCCACTGCTCCAAAACCGCCATAAAAAATCCAGACTACGGTTTGCAACTGCACATGGGGACAAAGATCGTACTTTTTGAAGAAATGTCCTCTGGTCTGATGAAACAAAAATAGAACTGTTTGGCCATAATGACCATCGTTATGTTTGGAGGGAAAAGGAGGAGGCTTGCAAGCCGAAAAACACCATCCCAACCGTGAAGCACGGCGGTGGCACCATCAAGTTGTGGGGGTGATTTGCTGCAGCAGGGACTGGTGCACTTCACAAAATAGATGGCATCATGAGGGAGGAAAATGATGGACAAATGGACAATGACCCCAAGCATGCTTCCAATGTTGTGGCAAAATGGCTTAAGGACAACAAAGTTAAGGTATTGGAGTGGCCATCACAAAGCCCTGACCTCAATCCTATAGAAAATGTGTGGGCAGATGTGAAAAAGCGTGTGCGAGCAAGGAGGCCTACAAACCTGACTCGGTCACATTAGCTCTGTCAGGACGAATGGGCCAAAATTCCCAAAATTTAAATAAATCATTCTCTCTACTATTATTCTTACATTTCACATTCATAAAATAAAATGGTGATCCTAACTGACCTAAAACAGGGAATTTTTCTAGGATTAAATGCCAGGAATTGTGAAAAACGTAGTTTAAATGTATTTGGCTAAGGTGTATGTAAACTTCCGACTTCAACTGTATTTGAACTTTTATGGTACGAGCATCATCCCTATTCCCTTTTGTTGTGCACTACTTTTGACTAGGGCCCATAGGGAATAGGGTGCACTACCTTTGACTAGGGCCCATAGGGAATAGCGTGCACTACTTTTGACTAGGGCCCATAGGGAATAGGGTGCACTACTTTTGACTAGGGCCCATAGGGAATAGGGTGCACTACTTTTGACTTGGGCCCATAGGGAATAGGGTGCACTACTTTTGACTTGGGCCCATAGGGAATAGGGTGCACTACTTTTGACCAGGGCCCATAGGGAATAGGGTGCCATTTGGGATGATACCCTTAATGTTTTTGGCCTGTGCAGAATAAAGCCCGTACTTCCCTATTTAACTGATCATGAAACTAACCAAGTCTAACTTGATTGGCTGACCTAGCCATGGCCAGATCTGATTTGCTGTATCGTGGGCCATATGGGACAATTAAACAGCTAGTTTCATGGAAAAGTAAAAATGTGTTTGTTCAAAAATAGGCATTTTTAAACCATGACCTGAGTGAATCGAGCTGTGTAATTTAGATAAAAATGCAGGTAGTATTTGGCAAGTTGTCTGTTTTTGGGGAAATTGGAAATATGAACGGTATCAGGATTGGGCAATCAACTCTCTGCCATATGGCCCGATAAGTCGTTTCGTTGTCCCTGTTACTCTGAGAATTACCCATCAAACAGAATCTGGGTGTGCTAAAGTAGACCCTTGATAATCATTGAACCTTTGAGAATTTGGACGTCCCATAAACAAATAGACATTTTAAGTCATAAAGCATGCAGGCCATGAAACCGTCACCATCTGACGGATGATTTAAACAGGGAAACTTGCCAATATTTTAGATTTAGGACACGGTGGTGTTGTACCTCTTCTAATTCCAGTTTAAAGGTCCAGTCTCAACGGATAAAGGATACTTAGATTGACAGACAGAGAAGTGAGAATACCCCCCTAACCCTAACCCCCCAGCCCCCCCCCCAATGGGGACACTCAGGAACAACTATGGTTACAAAGCTACTGGTATTTTACCAAGTTAACAATCTTCAGTAAATTTGCTAATTAACAGAACATCTATGGCAATCTTATCATGCATTTTGGGAATTTATACTTGAATAACTTATAAAATATATATATATATTCATGTATAGTATTCGGGGCAGCAGGTAGCCTAGTGGTTAGAGTGTTGGACTAGAAACCGTAAAGGTTGCTGGATCAAATCCCTGAACTGACAAGGTAAAAATCTGCCATTCTACCCCTGGACAAGGCAGTTAACCCACTATGCCGTCATTGAAAATAAGAATTTGTTCTTAACTGGCTTTCCTAGTTAAATAAATAATTGATTTTATCAGTGTCATTGAGTTTTTAATAGATAGACAATACGGTTCAAGAGAAAATAGCCTAATGAATGAAAAAAAGCATTGAATCAACAATGGCATTATTTCACATGAACTCTTTCACAACTGCAACCATTTTGATGCCGAAACATTGACAACAAATACATATTAACACAGTAAAATAAAACACAAAATATTAAGGATATTTCACACTGAAACCCCCCCCTAAACACTAATGGTAATCACTAGGTTGATGGTTTATATTTAAGATAATGTTTTACAGCTTTGTCTTTCTATTTTATATAATATTTTTCATATTTCATATATTTTACATGCGATAAGGCCACACGAAGGGCCAGAGATTAATACAGACATCTGTGATCAGCTGAAGTACCCACTAAATGTCCACTAAATGTCTTTGAACTTTACCAACATTCTGCTGGTTTACTGGCAAATTTAGAAAGTTTCCAGAAGTATACCCTTCCTTTGCAGGCATGTTGACAGGGTGCTTGTATTTTAGCTGGCCAGTAAAGAGGTTAGATAGAAATGGCCTTTAATATTTGGTGTCAGTTATTACGTTATTCACCATGTTTAGCCGAAGGAGTGAGTAACAAGAGAGAAAGGAGACAGAGAAAGAGACAGACAGACAGACAGACAGACAGACAGACAGACAGACAGACAGACAGACAGACAGACACGGGTTCTGTACTGTTCTGAGAGCATGGACGGCTACATGCACTGTGTGCTCCAGGATTAGTGAGTTAAATTTAACCAGGGTTTATCCCTCAGTGTGCAGAATACTGGGATTATCCCCTGGTTATGCTCTGCTGAATGAGGGGAGGAGAGACGGAGGGGAGGAGAGAGGGAGAGGAGAGGAAGGAGACAGGCAGAGGAGAGAAGAGCGTGAGGGAGGAGAGTGTGAGGAGAAGAGGATGAGATAAGAGAGAGGAGAGGAGAGGCCACACTATTATCACTAAGTGTGGAGGGGGGGGAGAGATATAGATTTGTGAGAGTTGGATGAGGGGTGATGAAGGGGGTGAAGATAGAGAGAGACAGATAAAGACAGAGGAAGAAGGGAGTTACCCTGTAAACATTATTAGGAAATCCTTGTGAACTGAGTTGTGAAAATAATGAGTGTGTGACTGTGCGTCACAAAAGCTTGGCCTCTCTGTCGCTGCCACACTTCTCTCTGGCATAGACAACAGCAAATGTCTCCCTAACCAATATCACAACATCACATCTGGTTATTGCGTAAAAGACGCAGTCGGATTTGAGAACATCCTTCAACTGAATGTAATAAATGTTGGACTTGAAAATACCTGGAACGAACAACAATGGCCCTTAGCTGTGACATTCATCTTTCAAGAGTCTGGTATTTCAGTTTGCCACTTGTGATAGCATGACATGTCCTTGTTGGACAAAAGAAACTCAACGAAACACTCATTTTTTTAAAGGTAATATGATATTGCTTCAGGTGCTACGCTGTGGTAACAACATTCAAATTATTGTAGTTATTATTCATGGGTTGCACCCCCCCCCCGTCACTCGGTAGCGTCATGCCATTGTTATGAACGTTCTTAAAGGGGAAGTCAGCAGTTGCTACATGAATGTTTTGATCTATTAATTAATGATATGTACCCATTGATTCTTAAAATATATAACTTATAAAATGTCCCGTTAGAAACCAAAGTAGAAACCTTGTTTTGCTTCAGTGTTTGTAAACTAAGTAAACGGAAACAAACACTATCTTGGATGGTCATTCCTTGCATTCATAGCTCTGTCTACAAATGTGAAAGTTTCTACAGCACCATCTCTCAGCTACAATGCCTTGCAAATGTATTCATCCCCCTTGGCGTTTTTCCTATTTTGTTGCATTACAACCTGTAATTTAAATGGATTTTATTTGGATTTCATGTATTGGACATACACAAAATAGTCCAAATTGGTGGAGTGAAATTTAAAAAATTACTTGTTTCAAAAATTTCCCCCAAAAACTAAACGGAAAAGTGGTGCGTGCATGTGTATTCACCCCCTTTGCTATGAAGCCCCTAAATAAGATCTGGTGCAGCCAATTACCTTCAGAAGTCCCATAATTAGTTAAATAGAGTCCACCTGTGTGCAATCTAAGTGTCACATGATCTCAGTATATATACACCTGTTCTGAAAGGCCCCAGAGTCTGCAACACCACTAAGCAAGGGGCACCACCAAGCAAGCAGCACCATGAAAACCAAGGAGCTCTCCAAACAGGTCAGGGACTAAGTTGTGGAGAATTACAGATCAGGGTTGGGTTATAAAAACATATCAGAATCTTTGAACATCCCACGGAGCACCATTAAATACTTTATTAAAAAATGGAAAGAATATTGCACCACAACAAACCTGCCAAGCGAGGGCCACCCACCAAAACTCACGGACCAGGCAAGGAGGGCATTAAATCAAAGAGACAACAAAGAGACCAAAGATAACCCTGAAGGAGCTGCAAAGCTCCACAATGGAGATTGGAGTATCTGTCCATAGACGACTTTGAGCCGTACACTCCACAGAGCTGGGCTTTATGGAAGAGTGGACAGAAAAAAAAGCCATTGCTTCAAGAAAAAAATAAGCGAACACGTTTGGTGTTTGCCAAAAGGCATGTGGGAGACTCCCCAAACATATGGAAGAAGGTACTCTGGTCAGATGAGACAAAAATGTAGCTTTTTGGCCATCAAGGAAAACGCTATATATGGCGCAAACCCAACACCTCTCATCACCCCGAGAATACCATCCCCACAGTGAAGCATGGTGGTGGCAGCATGATGCTGTGGGTATGTTTTTCATCGGCAGGGACTGGGAAACTGGTCAGAATTGAAGGAATGATGGATGGTGCTAAATACAGGGAAATTCTTGAGGGAAACCTGTTTCAGTCTTCCAGAGATTTGAGACTGGGACGGAGGTTCAGCAGTACAATGACCCTAAGCATACTGCTAAAACAACACTTGAGTGGTTTAAGGGAAACATTTAAATGTCTTGGAATGGCCTGGTCAAAGCCCAGACCTCAATCCAATTGAGAATCTGTGGTATGACATAAAGATTGCTGTACACCAGTGGAACCCATCCAACTTGAAGGAGCTGGAGCAGTTTTGCCTTGAAGAATGGGCAAAAATCCCAGTAGCTAGATGTGCCAAGCTTATAGAGAAATACCCCAAGAGACTTGCAGCTGTAATTTCTGCAAAAGGTGGCTCTACAAAGTAGTGACTTTGGGGAGAGGGGTGAATAGTTATGCACGCTCAAGTTTTCAGTTTTTTTGTCTTATTTCTTGTTTGTTTCACAATAAAACATATTTTGCATCTTCAAAGTTATAGGCATGTTGTGTCAATCAAATGATACAAACCCCCCAAAAAGATTCCAGGTTGTAAGGCAACAAAATAGGAAAAATGCCAAACTTTCGCAAGCCACTGTATTTACCAAATAAGTGGCGGGTGGCCGCTTTGTTATTGTTTTAACTGCTGATTCCAGGTATAAGAACGCCTCCTAAAGGTGACTGGTGCCAAGTCATTCTGAATGGGGGCTAATGACTGTCTCATCAAAACTACACTATAGTGGCCTGGAAATACGATTACATTGCTAAAGTAGGCAAATAATTTGTAAGAAACAACTTTGCCATCATTAAAGATCATTATGATGTTGTAAAATGTACTTTAGACAGATGGCAATGTGGTCATGTGGTCAAGCGCTAGCAAAGTTCATACAAACTAGCTAGCAATGCTAACATTAGCTTGAAAAGTTCATAACAAATAGCTAGCAGTGCTAACATTAGCTAACAAAGTTCATAACAAATAGCTAGCAATGCTAACGTTAGCTTGAAAAGTTCATAACAAATAGCTAGCAATGCTAACGTTAGCTAGCAAAGTTCATAAAAAATTGCGACCAATTATAAATTTAGTCCTCTCAACCTTGACAAAATATTTTCCTATTAATTATTTGCCACCTTTTTGAAATCCATCCACATTAATGCACTTTAGAAGAAGTCTTCTATAGCTCACATTAATAATGCACTAAGCCGAACACCCAGTAGTGCATCAGTCCTAAAACAAACGTTTAAAAACAATATTGTGACGAAAAGTGCAACCCATTATTAGTTACGCTTTTCTGTGTTAGCCTACGGGGCAGGGGAGAGCAACGCCGTAGCTGAATCAGGCGTGTTAGTGCTGGGCTGGACCAAAACACTGTCCCTATTTAAGGCCCATAGGGCTCTGGTCTAAAGTAGTGTACTATAATAGGGAATAGGGCCCTGGTCTAAAGTAGTGCACTATATAGGGAATAGGGCTCTGGTCTAAAGTAGTGCACTATATAGGGAATAGGCCTCTGGTTTAAAGTAGTGCACTATATAGGGAATAGGGCTCTGGTCTAAAGTAGTGTACTATATAGGGAATAGGGCTCTGGTCTAAAGTAGTGTACTATATAGGGAATAGGGCTCTGGTCTAAAGTAGTGTACTATATAGGGAATAGGGTGCCATTTGGGACACTCTTTACTACTCTCAGGGGGTCTTGTGATACGCAGATAGAGGACGGATGAGATCGATTCAGAAAGCTTTGCTCTCTTCAGTCTACAGCAATGACTCAAGTGGATTTCCCCCTTTGTTATCGGCTGTCACTCCCTCTTCCCTTTAAACCATCCACCCTATCTCTCTGCTCTTACTCTATTATATTATGACAGACCAGCTAGATCTACTGTCTCTATTATATTATGACAGACCAGCTAGATCTACTGTCTCTATTATATTATGACAGACCAGCTAGATCTACTGTCTCTATTATATTATATTATGACAGACCAGATAGATCTACTGTCTCTATTATATTATGACAGACCAGCTAGATCTACTGTCTCTATTATATTATGACAGACCAGGACATAATCTGGAGCTAGATCTACTGTCTCTATTGTATTATGACAGACCAGATAGATCTACTGTCTCTATTGTATTATGACAGACCAGGACATAATCTGGAGCTAGATCTACTGTCTCTATTGTATTATGACAGACCAGATAGATCTACTGTCTCTATTATATTATGACAGACCAGCTAGATCTACTGTCTCTATTATATTATGACAGACCAGCTAGATCTACTGTCTCTATTATATTATGACAGACCAGGATATTATCTGCAGATAGATCTACTGTCTATATTTTCTCCTAACAAAATGCAGATTCTCTCTTCAACAGGCAGTTCAAGAAATCCTACAATTCTTTCTTTACATTCTTTCTCTCTCTCTCTGTCTCTCTCCCTCTCTCCCTCAGGCCATTTATAAGATGGTGTCGTCTGTGATGAAGATGCCGGAGGATGAGTCCACGCCGGAGAAGAGAACAGACAAGATCTTCAGACAGATGGACCTCAACAACGATGGTGAGAGAGAGGGGAAGGGAGGGAGGAGGGAAGGTAGGGAGAGACAAGAGAAGGGAGGGATAAATGAAGGGGGAGGATGGATTGTGGTCACTGTCAGGTTATAGTTTTTAGTGCGTCTGAACAGTATTTGTATGAGTATTTCAGTTCTTCCCATAGTGAACCTAAGGTTTCTCTTTCACTCTCTCTCTCTCTGGTTCTCTCTCTCTCTGTGTCTCTCTCTCTCCCTGTCTCTCTCTCTCTCTCTCTCTCCCTGTTTCTCTCTCTCTCTCCCTGGCTCTCTCTCTGTTTCTATCTCTCTCTACCCCCCCAGGTAAACTGTCTCTGGAGGAGTTCATTAAAGGTGCCAAAAGTGATCCTTCCATCGTGCGGCTACTCCAGTGTGACCCCAGCTCCGCCTCCCAGTTCTAATCCCTCCCACCTGGCCTGCCATGTCCACCCCGGTTGCTATGGAAACGCTCAAATCAGTGCATGATGGTTCTCGTCTCTCATATCTTTTTGTTGTACAAGTTGGAAGAAGAGTTTTAAAATGAGATAAAACTAAAATCATTCTAATTTTATTTAAAAAATATATATATAAACGAAAAGAAGGGACATGCATAGATTATTATTAAGAAGATAAGCCAACAACTGAGGATACAAAAAACAAGGCGTTGCCAAGGCATTTCGTTGTCCGACGTGTTTTCCCGTCTCTCTCCGGATCTGGAAGGATGGAATTCTGCTGAGCTCCGCTGCCTCACAGCGCCAGGAAGTCCGTCGACCATTTTTTACAAAGTCGTGAATTTTGGGGGGAAGAGAATTAAGGGAACATTCCATCCTGAGAACCATGCATGGCCCTCTGTGTTCTAATCATTCTGTTCAATAGATTCTGTTTTCTCCTCCAATCAAGGCACAGCTTCTACAATTCTCTTACATGTTTATGTGTGTATAGAGTGCATATATCTATGACATCATACAAAATGAATAGCCAAGTATATCTGTCTTTCATAACTCTTGTTGCATTCAGAAGGCAGTATTATGTAGCTGAGCTTGCTCTGATCTGATATGGGAATTCCGTAGCGGTTTTCCGTAGAGGGAATATGAGAGTGGGAAGGGAAAGGAGTTGGGAATTTTCCTGCTATATGATCTTTCACTGGGGGAAAAGAAAGCTGTTGAAGATACCATTTGGGGTTTTTTTTAATTATTGATTGAGTATTATTATTTTATTACATAATATTGTTTTCCTCATGTTGTTTACTTATATTTATTTGTTTTAATTATTGCGGTTTTATTTTTGATTTGCCATTGAAGACGATCGTAACCCAATACTGGAGAAGAATCGAAAGAAAGAAAGATCGAGAGAGATATAGAAAGACACTTGGATAATGACGTGTCTTTGGACACCGTCTGTCTTATATCTGTCCAAGTTGGAAAGTTGAGATTTCAAAACTCGGCATGGAAGGAAAACTGGGAAAAATTGAACATTTGATTCCATAATGCATTTGAGCATCGAAACCGGTAGCAGCAAATCATATCATTTGAGCCTCCACAAGTGTATGCATGCATGCATGTATGTGTGTGTATGTCTGAGTGTGTCTGAGTGTGTCTGAGTGTGTGTGTGTGTGTGTGTGTGTGCATGTGTGTACAGTATGCATGTGTACAGTTTGTGTATGTCCAGGCTAACTTAACAGTCTAATCAATAATGTTGTTTATTAACATGTAATACAAGTATTTAAAAGTTATTTATTTAAACACTTTATTACATCACTGAGCAGTAAAGTACAGTCGTCACATTGTCACACACCACACTGCATGGTACACACACAAACACAGAAATTAAGATTTGTAATTTTTCTCTCTTCAGCTGTACTCTTACTGTAATCTACCAGACCACTCTTACTGTAGTCTACCAGACAACGCTTACTGTAATCTACCAGACCACTCTTACTGTAGCCTACCAGACAACGCTTATTGTAGCCTACCAGACCACTCTTACTGTAGCCTACCAGACAACGCTTACTGTAATCTACCAGACCACTCTTACTGTAATTTACCAGACCACGCTTAATGTAGCCTACCAGACAACGCTTACTGTAATCTACCAGACCACTCTTACTGTAGTCTACCAGACCACTCTTACTGTAATCTACCAGACTACTCTTACTGTAATCTACCATACAACGCTTACTGTAATCTACCAGACCACTCTTACTGTAGTCTACCAGACCACAAACAGAAGACGCATGTCCCGTCTTTGCGCACTCGTGTGTGTGTGTGTGTGTGTCCGTGTGTGCCACTTTGAGACAGACCCCTCCCCTCCATCCCTCCTTCCGTCCCTCGTCTCCTAGACATAGACAACACACTAAGGGCTTCATTATCATTCTCAATCCCGATGCGTTTGTGTTATCTTCCTATGTGTACTTAGCCAACAGGCAGTAGGTAGAGGAGTTGTTTTAATAAGGCACTGATCACCAAGAATAAGTGTCCCAAATGACACCCTATTCCCTATATAGTGCACTACTTTTGACCAAGTGCCCCATAGGGCTCTGAACGAGTGCACACTTCAGAATGTATACTGCACTGCACCTCTGCTAATGGTCTCCCAGTGTCACTGCCCCCTGGTGGTTGAATGAGGAACAGTCGCTGCTACTCTGCTGCTAAATTATTGGACATGTTTTCCAGAAACCTCCGTAGGAAGATTCTCAGATTATCCTGCTGATTCAAGGAATTTTTCCAACCGGGATTTCTGGAGAAATCTGGACATTTTGGAAAAGTTACCAGAATTTTGCAACCCTATACCATCCCACCTTCCCCTCTTCTATACCGTCCTACCTACCCCTCTTCTATACCGTCCTACCTACCCCTCTACTATACCGTCCTACCTACCCCTCTACTATACCGTCCTACCTACCCCTCTTCTATACCGTCCTACCTACCCCTCTTCTATACCGTCCTACCTACCCCTCTACTATACCGTCCTACCTACCCCTCTTCTATTCCATCCTACCTCCCCCTCTTCTATACCGTCCTACCTACCCCTCTTCTATACCGTCCTACCTACCCCTCTTCTATACCGTCCCACCTACCCCTCTTCTATACCGTCCTACCTACCCCTCTTCTATACCGTCCTACCTACCCCTCTTCTATACCGTCCTACCTACCCCTCTTCTATACCGTCCCACCTACCCCTCTTCTATACCGTCCCACCTACCCCTCTTCTATACCGTCCCACCTACCCCTCTTCTATACCGTCCCACCTACCCCTCTTCTATACCGTCCCACCTACCCCTCTTCTATTCCATCCCACCTACCCCTCTTCTATACCGTCCTACCTACCCCTCTTCTATTCCATCCCACCTACCCCTCTTCTATTCCGTCCCACCTACCCCTCTTCTATACCGTCCTACCTACCCGTCTTCTATACCGTCCTACCTACCCCTCTTCTATACCGTCCCACCTACCCCTCTTCTATACCGCCCCACCTTCCCCTCTTCTATACCGTCCCACCTTCCCCTCTTCTATACCGTCCCACCTACCCCTCTTCTATACCGTCCTACCTTCCCCTCTTCTATACCGTCCCACCTACCCCTCTTCTATACCGTCCCACCTACCCCTCTTCTATACCGTCCTACCTTCCCGTCTTCTATACCGTCCTACCTACCCCTCTTCTATACCGTCCCACCTACCCCTCTTCTATACCGTCCTACCTTCCCGTCTTCTATACCGTCCTACCTACCCCTCTTCTATACCGTCCTACCTCCCCCTCTTCTATACCGTCCTACCTACCCCTCTTCTATACTGTCCTACCTACCCCTCTTCTATACCGTCCTACCTACCCCTCTTCTATACCGTCCTACCTACCCCTCTTCTATACCGTCCCACCTACCCCTCTTCTATACCGTCCTACCTACCCGTCTTCTATACCGTCCTACCTACCCCTCTTCTATACCGCCCCACCTTCCCCTCTTCTATACCGTCCCACCTTCCCCTCTTCTATACCGTCCCACCTACCCCTCTTCTATACCGTCCTACCTTCCCCTCTTCTATACCGTCCCACCTACCCCTCTTCTATACCGTCCCACCTACCCCTCTTCTATACCGTCCTACCTTCCCGTCTTCTATACCGTCCTACCTACCCCTCTTCTATACCGTCCTACCTCCCCCTCTTCTATACCGTCCTACCTACCCCTCTTCTATACTGTCCTACCTACCCCTCTTCTATACCGTCCTACCTACCCCTCTTCTATACCGTCCTACCTACCCCTCTTCTATACCGTCCTACCTACCCCTCTTCTATACCGTCCTACCTACCCCTCTTCTATACCGTCCTACCTACCCCTCTTCTATACCGTCCTACCTACCCCTCTTCTATACCGTCCTACCTACCCCTCTTCTATACCGTCCTACCTACCCCTCTTCTATACCGTCCTACCTACCCCTCTTCTATACCGTCCTACCTACCCCTCTTCTATACCGTCCTACCTACCCCTCTTCTATACCGTCCTACCTACCCCTCTTCTATACTGTCCTACCTACCCCTCTTCTATACCGTCCTACCTACCCCTCTTCTATACCGTCCTACCTACCCCTCTTCTATACCGTCCTACCTACCCCTCTTCTATACCGTCCTACCTACCCCTCTTCTATACTGTCCTACCTACCCCTCTTCTATACCGTCCTACCTACCCCTCTTCTATACCGTCCTACCTACCCCTCTTCTATACCGTCCTACCTACCCCTCTTCTATACCGTCCTACCTTCCCCTCTTCTATACTGTCCTACCTAACCCTCTTCAATTCTCACTGCCTCTAAAACTGGTACCTTCAGGTGGATCATTAAAAAACCTCCTATTTCTTAATTTTTTTCTGTTGCATGAAAACCTCCAGCAAAGATTGTCATGTTACTTCCTGTTTTGAATCAATGACAAATATACCTTATGTATTTCAAACATGTGCGTGTCTGTTTTTTTTTCTCCTTTGGGTTCATTTTAAGAATTATGATTCTGGTTGAGTTTAGAGTAAAAATGCAAAATGTCAAATGTACAGACCACATTTACTGATCCTGACGACAAGAAAATCATTTTTTAGTTTGACTCCATTTCTCTCTGAACCTTTAGTCATCTTGTGCTCTGACATGTCCTACACTGTTATTACTACACAGGAGGTGTGTGTGTGTGTGTGTGTGTGTGTGTGTGTGTGTGTGTGTGTGTGTGTGTGTGTGTGTGTGTGTGTGTGTGTGTGTGTGTGTGTGTGTGTGTGTGTGTGTGTGTGTGTGTGTGTGTGTGTGTGTGTGTGTGTGTGTGTGTGTGCGTGCGTGCGTGCGTGCGTGCGTGCGTGCGTGTGTGCTAACATCACTCAGAGGCATTACACTGGGATATTTTAAAGGCGTTTCAAGTGTGACAGAAAATGATGGTTACTGCGACACACACACACACACACACACACAGAAACACACACACAATTGATGTTGAAATCTTCCGAAATCCTAATTAATGTAACAACATTTAGTGTAACGATTCAGGAATTTTATATAGGAAAAATAAATACCATTTTCATATACAAACACTTTTTTTCGGGTGGGGGGGGGCTGGATGACCCATAGCCGTTTGAACAACACACAGCATCACCATGTTGTTTACACCAGAACCACAGAGCCATGTCAAAGAATAGAACATGAAGAACCCTGTCCTGCAAGACAGAGATGGTGCATCCATCCCAAAATGGCGCCCTGAAAACATACAATGCCGTGAACAAAATATTTGCCCCCCCAGTTTTATGATTTTTCTCTATTTTTTTTGCATATTTTTGATTCTAAATGTAAGTCATATCGTCGACCAAAACCCAATATTAGATAGAAAGGGAACCTGAGTGAACGAATAACAACAACAAAAATATACTTATTCATTTAATGAAATGGGTCCCATTATGTCTGGTGAAAACCAACCACTGCATTCCACAGTAAGAACCTCATACCAACGGTCAGCATGGTGGTGGTAGAGTGATGGTTTGGGGTCAGCATGGTGGTGGTAGTGTGATGGTTTGGGGTCAGCATGGTGGTGGTGTGATGGTTTGGGGTCAGCATGGTGGTGGTGTGATGGTTTGGGGTCAGCATGGTGGTGGTAGTGTGATGGTTTGGGGTCAGCATGGTGGTGGTAGTGTGATGGTTTGGGGTCAGCATGGTGGTGGTGTGATGGTTTGGGGTCAGCATGGTGGTGGTAGTGTGATGGTTTGGGGTCAGCATGGTGGTGGTAGTGTGATGGTTTGGGGTCAGCATGGTGGTGATGGTAGTGTGATGGTTTGGGGTCAGCATGGTGGTGGTAGTGTGATGGTTTGGGGTCAGCATGGTGGTGGTAGTGTGATGGTTTGGGGTCAGCATGGTGGTGGTAGTGTGATGGTTTGGGGTCAGCATGGTGGTGGTAGTGTGATGGTTTGGGGTCAGCATGGTGGTGGTGTGATGGTTTGGGGTCAGCATGGTGGTGGTGTGATGGTTTGGGGTCAGCATGGTGGTGGTAGTGTGATGGTTTGGGGTCAGCATGGTGGTGGTAGTGTGATGGTTTGGGGTCAGCATGGTGGTGGTGTGATGGTTTGGGGTCAGCATGGTGGTGGTAGTGTGATGGTTTGGGGTCAGCATGGTGGTGGTAGTGTGATGGTTTGGGGTCAGCATGGTGGTGATGGTAGTGTGATGGTTTGGGGTCAGCATGGTGGTGGTAGTGTGATGGTTTGGGGTCAGCATGGTGGTGGTAGTGTGATGGTTTGGGGTCAGCATGGTGGTGGTAGTGTGATGGTTTGGGGTCAGCATGGTGGTGGTAGTGTGGTGGTTTGGGGTCAGCATGGTGGTGGTAGTGTGATGGTTTGGGGTCAGCATGGTGGTGGTGGTGTGATGGTTTGGGGTCAGCATGGTGGTGGTAGTGTGATGGTTTGGGGTCAGCATGGTGGTGGTAGATTGATGGTTTGGGGTCAGCATGGTGGTGGTAGTGTGATGGTTTGGGGTCAGCATGGTGGTGGTAGTGTGATGGTTTGGGGTCAGCATGGTGGTGGTAGAGTGATGGTTTGGGGTCAGCATGGTGGTGGTAGTGTGATGGTTTGGGGTCAGCATGGTGGTGGTAGTGGGATGGTTTGGGGTCAGCATGGTGGTGGTAGTGTGATGGTTTGGGGTCAAAATGGTGGTGGTAGTGTGATGGTTTGGGGTCAGCATGGTGGTGGTAGTGTGATGGTTTGGGGTCAGCATGGTGGTGGTAGTGTGATGGTTTGGGGTCAGCATGGTGGTGGTGGTGTGATGGTTTGGGGTCAGCATGGTGGTGGTGGTGTGATGGTTGGGGTCAGCATGGTGGTGGTAGTGTGATGGTTTGGGGTCAGCATGGTGGTGGTAGTGTGATGGTTTGGCGTCAGCATGGTGGTGGTAGTGTGATGGTTTGGGGTCAGCATGGTGGTGGTGGTGTGATGGTTTGGGGTCAGCATGGTGGTGGTAGTGTGATGGTTTGGGGTCAGCATGGTGGTGGTGGTGTGATGGTTTGGGGTCAGCATGGTGGTGGTAGAGTGATGGTTTGGGGTCAGCATGGTGGTGGTAGTGTGATGGTTTGGGGTCAGCATGGTGGTGGTAGTGTGATGGTTTGGGGTCAGCATGGTGGTGGTAGTGTGATGGTTTGGGGTCAGCATGGTGGTGGTAGTGTGATGGTTTGGGGTCAGCATGGTGGTGGTAGTGTGATGGTTTGGGGTCAGCATGGTGGTGGTAGTGTGATGGTTTGGGGTCAGCATGGTGGTGGTAGTGGGATGGTTTGGGGTCAGCATGGTGGTGGTAGTGTGATGGTTTGGGGTCAGCATGGTGGTAGTGGGATGGTTTGGGGTCAGCGTGGTGGTGGTAGTGGGATGGTTTGGGGTCAGCGTGGTGGTGGTAGAGTGATGGTGTGGGGTCAGCATGGTGGTGGTATAGTGTGATGGTTTGGGGTCAGCATGGTGGTGGTAGTGTGATGGTTTGGGGTCAGCATGGTGGTGGTAGTGGCATGGTTTGGGGTCAGCATGGTGGTGGTAGTGTGATGGTTTGGGGTCAGCATGGTGGTGGTAGTGTGATGGTTTGGGGTCAGCATGGTGGTGGTAGTGTGATGGTTTGGGGTCAGCATGGTGGTGGTAGTAGAGTGATGGTTTGGGGTCAGCATGGTGGTGGTAGTGTGATGGTTTGGGGTCAGCATGGTGGTGTTAGTTTGATGGTTTGGGGTCAGCATGGTGGTGGTAGTGTGATGGTTTGGGGTCAGCATGGTGGTGGTAGTGTGATGGTTTGGGGTCAGCATGGTGGTGGTAGTGTGATGGTTTGGGGTCAGCATGGTGATGGTAGTGTGATGGTTTGGGGTCAGCATGGTGGTGGTGGTGGTGTGATGGTTTGGGGTCAGCATGGTGATGGTAGTGTGATGGTTTGGGGTCAGCATGGTGGTGGTAGTGTGATGGTTTGGGGTCAGCATGGTGGTGTTAGTGTGATGGTTTGGGGTCAGCATGGTGGTGGTGGTGTGATGGTTTGGGGTCAGCATGGTGGTGGTAGTGTGATGTTTGGGGTCAGCATGGTGGTGGTAGTGTGATGGTTTGGGGTCAGCATGGTGGTGGTAGTGTGATGGTTTGGGGTCAGCATGGTGGTGGTGGTAGTGTGATGGTTTGGGGTCAGCATGGTGGTGGTGTGATGGTTTGGGGTCAGCATGGTGGTGGTAGTAGAGTGATGGTTTGGGGTCAGCATGGTGGTGGTAGTGTGATGGTTTGGGGTCAGCATGGTGGTGTTAGTGTGATGGTATGGGGTCAGCATGGTGGTGGTAGTGTGATGGTTTGGGGTCAGCATGGTGGTGGTAGTGTGATGGTTTGGGGTCAGCATAGTGGTGGTAGTGTGATGGTTTGGGGTCAGCATGGTGGTGGTAGTGTGATGGTTTGGGGTCAGCATGGTGGTGGTGTGATGGTTTGGGGTCAGCATGGTGGTGGTAGTGTGATGGTTAGGGGTCAGCATGGCGGTGGCAGTGTGATGGTTTGGGGTCAGCATGGTGGTGGTGTGATGGTTTGGGGTCAGCATGGTGGTGGTAGTGTGATAGTTAGGGGTCAGCATGGTGGTGGTAGTGTGATGGTTTGGGGTCAGCATGGTGGTGGTAGTGTGATGTTTTGGGGTCAGCATGGTGGTGGTGGCAGTGTGATATTTGGGGTCAGCATGGTGGTGGTGGCAGTGTGATGGTTTGGGGTCAGCATGGTGGTATTAGTGTGATGGTTTGGGGTCAGCATGGTGGTGGTAGTGTGATGGTTTGGGGTCATTATGGTGGTGATGGTGTGATGGTTTGGGGTCAGCATGGTGGTGGTAGTGTGATGGTTTGGGGTCAGCATGGTGGTGGTAGTAGAGTGATGGTTTGGGGTCAGCATGGTGGTGGTAGTGTGATGGTTTGGGGTCAGCATGGTGGTGTTAGTGTGATGGTTTGTGGTCAGCATGGTGGTGGTAGTGTGATGGTTTGGGGTCAGCATGGTGGTGGTAGTGTGATGGTTTGGGGTCAGCATGGTGGTGGTAGTGTGATGGTTTGGGGTCAGCATGGTGGTGGTAGTGTGATGGTTTGGGGTCAGCATGGTGGTGGTGTGATGGTTTGGGGTCAGCATGGTGGTGGTAGTGTGATGGTTAGGGGTCAGCATGGTGGTGGCAGTGTGATGGTTTGGGGTCAGCATGGTGGTGGTGTGATGGTTTGGGGTCAGCATGGTGGTGGTACTGTGATAGTTAGGGGTCAGCATGGTGGTGGTAGTGTGATGGTTTGGGGTCAGCATGGTGGTGGTAGTGTGATGGTTTGGGGTCAGCATGGTGGTGGTGGCAGTGTGATGTTTGGGGTCAGCATGGTGGTGGTGGCAGTGTGATGGTTTGGGGTCAGCATGGTGGTGGTAGAGTGATGGTTTGGGGTCAGCATGGTGGTGGTAGAGTGATGGTGTGGGGTCAGCATGGTGGTGGTAGTGTGATGTTTTGGGGTCAGCATGGTGGTGGTGGCAGTGTGATATTTGGGGTCAGCATGGTGGTGGTGGCAGTGTGATGGTTTGGGGTCAGCATGGTGGTATTAGTGTGATGGTTTGGGGTCAGCATGGTGGTGGTAGTGTGATGGTTTGGGGTCATTATGGTGGTGATGGTGTGATGGTTTGGGGTCAGCATGGTGGTGGTAGTGTGATGGTTTGGGGTCAGCATGGTGGTGGTAGTAGAGTGATGGTTTGGGGTCAGCATGGTGGTGGTAGTGTGATGGTTTGGGGTCAGCATGGTGGTGTTAGTGTGATGGTTTGTGGTCAGCATGGTGGTGGTAGTGTGATGGTTTGGGGTCAGCATGGTGGTGGTAGTGTGATGGTTTGGGGTCAGCATGGTGGTGGTAGTGTGATGGTTTGGGGTCAGCATGGTGGTGGTAGTGTGATGGTTTGGGGTCAGCATGGTGGTGGTGTGATGGTTTGGGGTCAGCATGGTGGTGGTAGTGTGATGGTTAGGGGTCAGCATGGTGGTGGCAGTGTGATGGTGTGGGGTCAGCATGGTGGTGGTGTGATGGTTTGGGGTCAGCATGGTGGTGGTACTGTGATAGTTAGGGGTCAGCATGGTGGTGGTAGTGTGATGGTTTGGGGTCAGCATGGTGGTGGTAGTGTGATGGTTTGGGGTCAGCATGGTTGTGGTGGCAGTGTGATGTTTGGGGTCAGCATGGTGGTGGTGGCAGTGTGATGGTTTGGGGTCAGCATGATGGTGGTAGAGTGATGGTTTGGGGTCAGCATGGTGGTGGTAGAGTGATGGTGTGGGGTCAGCATGGTGGTGGTAGTGTGATGGTTAGGGGTCAGCATGGTGGTGGTAGTGTGATGGTTTGGGGTCAGCATGGTGGTGGTGGTGTGATGGTTTGGGGTCAGCATGGCGGGTGATAGTGTGATGGTTTGGGGTCAGCATGGTGGTGGTGGTGTGATGGTTTGGGGTCAGCATGGTGGTGGTAGTGTGATGGTTTGGGGTCAGCATGGTGGTGGTGGTAGTGTGATGGTTTGGGGTCAGCATGGTGGTGATAGTGTGATGGTTTGGGGATCAGCATGGTGGTGGTAGTGTGATGGTGTGGGGTCAGCATGGTGGTGGTAGTGTGATGGTTTGGGGTCAGCATGGTGGTGGTGGTGTGATGGTTTGGGGTCAGCATGGTGGTGGTAGTGTGATGGTCAGCATGGTGGTGGTAGTGTGATGGTTTGGGGTCAGCATGGTGGTGGTAGTGTGATGGTTTGGGGTCAGCATGGTGGTGTGGTGTGATGGTTTGGGGTCAGCATGGTGGTGGTGGTGTAATGGTTTGGGGTCAGCATGGTGGTGGTAGTGTGATGGTTTGGGGTCAGCATGGTGGTGGTAGTGTGATGGTTTGGGGTCAGCACGGTGGTGTGGTGGTTTGGGGTCAGCATGGTGGTGGTAGTGTGATGGTTTGGGGTCAGCATGGTGGTGGTAGTGTGATGGTTTGGGGTCAGCATGGTGGTGATGGTTTGGGGTCAGCATGGTGGTGGTAGTGTGATGGTTTGGGGTCAGTATGGTGGTGGTGGTGTGATGGATTGGGGTCAGCATGGTGGTGATAGTGTGATGGTTTGGGGTCAGCATGGTGGTGATAGTGTGATGGTTTGGGGTCAGCATGGTGGTGATAGTGTGATGGTTTGGGGTCAGCATGGTGGTGGTAGTGTGATGGTTTGGGGTCAGCATGGTGGTGGTAGTAGTGTGATGGTTTGGGGTCAGCATGGTGGTGGTAGAGTGATGGTTTGGGGTCAGCATGGTGGTGGTAGTGTGATGGTTTGGGGTCAGCATGGTGGTGGTAGTGTGATGGTTTGGGGTCAGCATGGTGTTGGTAGTGTGATGGTTTGGGGTCAGCATGGTGGTGGTAGTGTGATGGTTTGGGGATGTTTTGCTGCGTCAGGACCTGGACGACCTGCCTTAATAGAAGGAACCATGAATTCTGCTCTGTATCAGAGAAGTCTACATGAGAATGTCAAGCCATCCGTCTGTAAGCTGAAGTGCAGCTGGGTCATGCAGTAAGACAATTATCTAAAACACACAATCAAGTCTACATGAAAATGGCTAAAAAGCAACACATTTGAAATGGCCTAGTCAAAGTCCAGTACTAATCCCAATTGAGATGTTGTGGCAGGACTTGAAACGAGCAGTTCATGCTTGAAAACCCACAAATGTCACTGAGTGAAAGCAGTTCTGCATGGAAGAGTGGGCCAGAAATCCTCCACAGCGACGTGAGAGACTGGTCAACAACTACAGGAAGTGGTTGGTTGGAGTCATTGCAGCTAAAGGTGGACTGGTCAACAACTACAGGAAGTGGTTGGTTGGAGTCATTGCAGTTAAAGGTGGACTGGTCAACAACTACAGGAAGTGGTTGGTTGGAGTCATTGCAGCTAAAGGTGGACTGATCAACAACTACAGGAAGTGGTTGGTTGGAGTCATTGCAGCTAAAGGTGGACTGATCAACAACTACAGGAAGTGGTTGGTTGGAGTCATTGCAGCTATAGGTGGACTGGTCAACAACTACAGGAAGTGGTTGGTTGGAGTCATTGCAGCTAAAGGTGGACTGGTCAACAACTACAGGAAGTGGTTGGTTGGAGTCATTGCAGCTATAGGTGGACTGGTCAACAACTACAGGAAGTGGTTGGTTGGAGTCATTGCAGCTAAAGGTGGACTGGTCAACAACTACAGGAAGTGGTTGGTTGGAGTCATTGCAGCTATAGGTGGACTGGTCAACAACTACAGGAAGTGGTTGGTTGGAGTCATTGCAGCTAAAGGTGGACTGGTCAACAACTACAGGAAGTGGTTGGTTGGAGTCATTGCAGCTATAGGTGGACTGGTCAACAACTACAGGAAGTGGTTGGTTGGAGTCATTACAGCTAAAGGTGGACTGGTCAACAACTACAGGAAGTGGTTGGTTGGAGTCATTGCAGCTAAAGGTGACACAACCAGTTGTTGAGTGTAATGGGGCAATTACTTTTTCACACCGGGGCATTGGGTGTTGTATAAATTTGTTTAAGAAATACATTTAATTAGTATATAATTGTTATATGTTTACTCAGATTCCATTTATCTAATAGTACATTTTGGTTGAAGATCTGATTTATATTTAGTATAAAAAAATATGCAAAAGTAGAGAAAATTAGAAAGGGGGAAAATACTTTTTCACAGCACTGTATATAGTGCAATACTTTAGTAGAGCACTTTTGACCAGGGTCCATAGGGGAGGGTGGATAGTACAGATTGGCTTCATTCTATGATCCAGCTGCTGTGAGACGGTGTTCAGGTAGACCCTGCTCTTTGAGGGCTATGGAACAGGCCCTGTAAACTATGGAGCAGGCCCTGTAAACTATGGAACAGGCCCTGTAAACTATGGAACAGGCCCTGTAAACTATGGAACAGGCCCTGTAAACTATGGAACAGGCCCTGTAAACTATGGAACAGGCCCTGTAAACTATGGAACAGGCCCTGTAAACTATGGAACAGGCCCTGTAAACTATGGAACAGGCCCTGTAAACTATGGAACAGGCCCTGTAAACTATGGAGCAGGCCCTGTAAACTATGGAACAGGCCCTGTAAACTATGGAACATGCCCTGTAAGCTATGGAACAGGCCCTGTAAACTATGGAACAGGCCCTGTAAACTATGCAGCTGGCCCTGTAAACTATGGAACAGGCCCTGTAAACTATGGAACAGGCCCTGTAAACTATGGAACAGGCCCTGTAAGCTATGGAACAGGCCCTGTAAACTATGGAACAGGCCCTGTAAACTATGTAGCTGGCCCTGTAAACTATGGAACAGGCCCTGTAAACTATGGAACAGGCCCTGTAAACTATGGAACAGGCCCTGTAAACTATGGAACAGGCCCTGTAAACTATGGAACAGGCCCTGTAAACTATGGAACAGGCCCTGTAAACTATGGAACAGGCCCTGTAAACTATGGAACAGGCCCTGTAAGCTATGGAACAGGCCCTGTAAACTATGGAACAGGCCCTGTAAACTATGTAGCTGGCCCTGTAAACTATGGAACAGGCCCTGTAAACTATGGAACAGGCCCTGTAAACTATGGAACAGGCCCTGTAAACTATGGAACAGGCCCTGTAAACTATGGAACAGGCCCTGTAAACTATGGATCAGGCCCTGTAAACTATGGATCAGGCCCTGTAAGCTATGGATCAGGCCCTGTAAACTATGGAACAGGCCCTGTAAGCTATGGAACAGGCCCTGTAAGCTATGGATCAAGCCCTGTAAGTTATGGATCAGGCCCTGTAAGCTATGGATCAGGCCCTGTAAGCTATGGAACAGGCCCTGTAGCCTGTGAAGTAAAGGCAGGTTTGAGGGCTGGGGTACGGGTTTGAGGGCTGGGGTACAGGTTTGAGGGCTGGGGTACGGGTTTGAGGGCTGGGGAACGGGTTTGAGGGCTGGGGTACGGGTTTGAGGGCTGGGGAACGGGTTTGAGGGCTGGGGTACGGGTTTGAGGGCTGGGGTACGGGTTTGAGGGCTGGGGAACTGGTTTGAGGGCTGGGGTACGGGTTTGAGGGCTGGGGAACGGGTTTGAGGGCTGGGGTACGGGTTTGAGGGCTGGGGAACGGGTTTGAGGGCTGGGGTACGGGTTTGAGGGCTGGGGAACGGGTTTGAGGGCTGGGGAACGGGTTTGAGGGCTGGGGAACGGGTTTGAGGGCTGGGGAACGGGTTTGAGGGCTGGGGTACGGGTTTGAGGGCTGGGGAACGGGTTTGAGGGCTGGGGAACGGGTTTGAGGCCTGGGGTACGGGTTTGAGGGCTGGGGAACGGGTTTGAGGGCTGGGGTACGGGTTTGAGGGCTGGGGTACAGGTTTGAGGGCTGGGGAACGGGTTTGAGGGCTGGGGTACGGGTTTGAGGGCTGGGGTACGGGTTTGAGGGCTGGGGAACGGGTTTGAGGGCTGGGGTACGGGTTTGAGGGCTGGGGAACGGGTTTGAGGGCTGGGGAACGGGTTTGAGGGCTGGGGTACGGGTTTGAGGGCTGGGGTTTTGTAGACAGAAGTAGGTGTGTGTGTAGTGTTGCACACTATACCAAAACGTCTGTACTTTCCAGAGAGAAATAACCTGGTTCTGTCAAAAAGAAAATGGTATGTTCGGTCAAATGTGTCTCACTTGATTGAGAGGATCAAGTAGGTCTGATTCATAAATGCGCACATGGCCTTCTACATTCTTTTGTATGTAATAGTATCAAAAAATGCCGAATGAACAGAGCAGTTGCTGAGTTTATTTGTCTCGCTCAAGTGTCATTCTGTAACTTTGACTAATATGCCTTCTTTGTTTTGTTGTGGTATCAGTTTTTTCAATCGAGTATCGTGATACTCAACCTGGTGTCGAAGTCAAAATTCTGGTATCTGGGTTAGGGATTATATAGACGGGGTATGGATCCGTATCTGGGTTAGGGATTATATAGACGGGGTATGGATCCGTATCTGGGTTAGGGATTATATAGACGGGGAATGGAGCAGTATCTGGGTTAGGGATTATATAGACGGGGTATAAAGCCGTATCTGGGTTAGGGATTATATAGACGGGCTATGGAGCCGTATCTGGGTTAGGGATTATATAGACGGGCTATGGAGCCGTATCTGGGTTAGGGATTATATAGACGGGGTATGGAGCCGTATCTGGGTTAGGGATTATATAGACGGGGTATAAAGCCGTATCTGGGTTAGGGATTATATAGACGGGGTATGGAGCCGTATCTGGGTTAGGGATCATATAGACGGGGTTTGGAGCCGTATCTGGGTTAGGGATTATATAGACGGTGTATAAAGCCGTATCTGGGTTAGGGATTATATAGACGGGCTATGGAGCCGTATCTGGGTTAGGGATCATATAGACGGTGTATAAAGCCGTATCTGGGTTAGGGATTATATAGACGGGGTTTGGAGCCGTATCTGGGTTAGGGATTATATAGACGGGCTATGGAGCCGTATCTGGGTTAGGGATCATATAGACGGTGTATAAAGCCGTATCTGGGTTAGGGATTATATAGACGGGGTATGGAGCTGTATCTGGGTTAGGGATTTTATTTACGGGGTATGGAGCCGTATCTGGGTTAGGGATCATATAGACGCTCTATGGAGCCGTATCTGGGTGTCCATCGTCATCATCATTATATCCAGAAGCTGGATCTCTGTTGGGAACCTTGTTCCAGCAGCTCATGTCCCTCTGGGGGAACCAGCTGCCTCCCTTCAGACCACCTGCCTGACCTTCCTCTCTGATTCTGATGCTGAGGACGAAGAGGCTGCCGCTGGAACTTGAGATGAGACGGATACGAGTGATGAAGAGGAGGACAAAGAGGATGCCGCTGGGACTTGAGATGAGACGGGCCCGAGTGACGAAGAGGAGGAGGAGGAAGAGGCTGCCGCTGGGACTTGAGATGAGACGGGTCCGAGTGATGAAGAGGAGGAGGAAGAGGCTGCCGCTGGGACTTGAGATGAGACGGGTCCGAGTGATGAAGAGGAGGAGGAGGAGGAAGAGGCTTCCGCTGGGACTTGAGATGAGACGGGTCCGAGTGATGAAGAGGAGGAGGAAGAGGCTGCCGCTGGGACTTGAGATGAGACGGGTTCGTGTGATGAAGACGGGGAGGAGGAAGAGGCTGCCGCTGGGACTTGAGATGAGACGGGTTCGAGTGATGAAGACGAGGAGGAGGAGGAGGAAGAGGCTGCCGCTGGGACTTGAGATGAGACGGGACCGACTGAAGAAGAGGAGGAGGAGGAGGAAGAGGCTGCCGCTGGAACTTGAGATGAGACGGGTCCGAGTGATAAAGACGAGGAGGAGGAGGAGGAAGAGGCTGCCGCTGGGACTTGAGATGAGACGGGACCGACTGAAGAAGAGGAGGAGGAGGAGGAAGAGGCTGCCGCTGGGACTTGAGATGAGACGGGTCCGAGTGATGAAGAGGAGGAGGAGGAAGAGGCTGCCGCTGGGACTTGAGATGAGACGGGTTAGAGTGATGAAGAGGAGGAGGAGGAAGAGGCTGCCGCTGGGACTTGAGATGAGACGGGTCCAACTGAAGAAGGTGTAGATGAAGGGGAGGTACTGAGCTAGTGAGAGAGGGCGGCTCTGCGGGTACTACCGTGTTCATCTGAAACACACAAAAACACGCAGACAGTTTAAAACACAAAGCACACGACACTGGACAGGAGGATGAAATAAATACATGTAGAGATTTTTTTATGAGCAATTTAGAGCAGTAATTTGTGTTTTGGGGCACAGTTCTGAAGGAGCCAGTACGGTGTCTGAGAAGTGCCAAACCTCACCGCTCTACCGTGGTCCCTGAGCCTGATCTTGTGAGGGAGGCAGGGTAGACCCAGGAACGATACACACACAGAGAAACACCGCGCTGAGAAAACCAGCTGGACAATACAGGTCACGATCAGAGGAACCCACAGGATCAGCGTCATGCTCTGGAAAGAGGAGAGAGACAGGTCAGTGTATCTGTCTCTCTAGCT
>NC_074696.1:8392842-8494341 GCF_029448725.1 Salvelinus fontinalis
AGTTCAGAGATAATACTGGATCAATAATCTACCAATACAGAACACTTCAGAGATAATACTGGATCAATAATCTACCAATACAGAACACTTCAGAGATAATACTGGATCAATAGACTACTGGGAAACTAGTATCATATCATGCTATTTTCACCTGGTGAATCACATAAGGAAACTTCAGTGTCACTACAGTCACCTACAGATGAAGTCTGAAGTTTACATACACTTAGGTTGGAGTCATTAAAACTCATTTAACAAACAATAGTTTTGGCAAGTTGGTTAGGACATCTACTTTGTGCATGACACAATTAATTTTTCCAACAAGAATTTACAGCCAGATTATTTCACTTATAATTCACTGTATCAGAATTCCAGTGGGTCAGAAGTTGACTGTGCTTTTAAACAGCTTGGAAATTTCCAGAAAATGATGTCATGGCTTTAGAAGCTTCTGATAGGCTAATTGACATAATTTGAGTCAATTGGAGGTGGACCTGTGGATGTATTTCAAGGCCTACCTTCAAACTCAGTGCCTCTTTGCTTGACATTATGGGAAAATCAAAAGATATCAGCCAAGACCTCAGAAAAAACATTGTAGACCTCCACAAATCTGGTTCATCCTTGGGAGCCATTTTTAAACACCTGAAGGTACCACGCTCATCTGTACAAACAATAAACACCATGGGACCACGCAGCCGTCATACCGCTCAGGAAGGAGACGCTTTCTGTCTCCTAGAGATGAACGTACTTTGGTGCGAAAAGTGCAAATCAATCCCAGAACAACAGCAAAGGATCTTGTGAAGATGCTGGAGGACCCAGGTACAAAAGTATCTATATCCACAGTAAAACGAGTCCTAAATCGACATAACCTGAAAGGCCGCTCAGCAAGGAAGAAGCCACTGCTCCAAAACCGGCATAAAAAAGCCAGACTACGATTTGCAACTGCACATGGGGACAAAGAATGTACTTTTTGGAAAAATGTCCTCTGGTCTGATTAAAACAAAAATAGAACTGTTTGGCCATAATGACCATCGTTATGTTTGGAGGAAAAAGGGGGAAGCTTGCAAGCCGAAGAACACCATCCCAACCGTGAAGCACAGGGGTAGCAGCATCACGTTGTGGGGGTGCTTTGCTGCAGAAGGGACTGGTGCAATTCACAAAATAGATGACATCACGAGGAAGGAAAATTATTTGGATATATTGAAGCTACATCTCAAGACATCAGTCAGGAAGTTAAAGCTTGGTCGCAAATGGGTCTTCCAAATGGACAATGACCCCAAGCATACTTCCAAAGTTATGGCAAAATGCTTAAGGACATCAAAGTCAAGGTTTTGGAGTGGCCATCACAAAGCCCTGACCTCAATCCTATAGAAAATGTGTGGGCAGAACTGAAAAAGGAGGCCTACAAACCTGACTCAGTTACACCAGCTCTGTCAGAAGAAATGGGCCGAAATTCATCCAACTTATTGTGGGAAGCTTGTGGAAGGCTACCCGAAAAGTTTGACCCAAATTAAACAATTTAAAGGCAATGCTACCAAATACGTATTGAGTGTATGTAAACTTCTGACCCACTGGGAATGTAATGAAGGAAATAAAAGATGAAATAATTCTCTCTACTATTATTCTGACATTTCACATTCTTAAAATAAAGTGTTGATCCTAACTGACCAAAAACAGGGAATTTTTACTAGGATTAAATGTCAGGAATTGTGAAAAACGGAGTTTAAATGTATTTGGCTAAGATGTATGTAAACTTCCGACTTCAACTGTATATATTGAGCAAACATCAGTAACATCACCTTACAGTGAGTAGACAGACACATAAGGAAACATCAGTAACTCACCAGCACTCTGCTCTTCTTGTTATTAGACAGGATGATGGCCAGGATTCCTACAACAACACCCTACAGTGACACATTACAGAGATAGTTATAGGGACACATTACAGAGATAGTTATAGGGACACATTACAGAGATAGTTATAGGGACACATTACAGAGATAGTTATAGGGACACATTACAGAGATAGTTACAGTGACACATTACAGAGATAGTTATAGGGACACATTACAGAGATAGTTATAGGGAGACATTACAGAGCTAGTTATAGGGACACATTACAGAGATAGTTATAGGGGCACATTACAGAGATGGTTATAGGGGCACATTACAGAGATAGTTATAGGGACACATTACAGAGATAGTTATAGGGGCACATTACAGAGATAGTTATAGGGACACATTACAGAGATAGTTATAGGGACACATTACAGAGATAGTTATTAGACAGGATGATGGACAGGATTCCTACAACAACACCCTACAGGGACACATTACAGCTGGATGAGACAACACACACAGAAAATCACCCAATGTAAGGTTATTGTGATGGAGAGACTGAGAACTAATCCTGGACTAGTGTCCAGTAGTACTATATTATATATCAGTCTCACCACTAGTCCTGTTGTGAGTGCCACTACGTTAGATATGGAGTACGCCACGGTGCGTGCTCGTGTGTTCAGGTTGATGTGTCGCAGCACAGCCCCGTGGACTAGCGCCCCCAGCAGGAAGTTGACGTGTCCTACAAGCACCATACTCAGGCCCATCTTCATCAGGGCCTTGGGCTTCTCCAGGCTGGCACAGCACACACCTATAGAGAGGGAGGGGGAGGCAGAGGAGAGAGAAAGAAAGAGAAAGAGAGATTGAGAGACAGAAAGAGAGAGAGACAAATAGAGACAGAGAGAGATAAACAGAGAGAGACAGAGAGAGAGAGAGAGGGAGAGCGCGAGAAAGAGAGAGCGCAAGAAAGAGAGAGTGCGAGAGAGAGAGCACGAGAGAGAGAGCACGAGAGAGAGAGAGAGAGAGAGAGAGACAGAGAAAGAGAGAGACAGAGAGAGAGAGAGCGAGAGAGAGAGCGCGAGAGAGAGAGCACGAGAGAGAGAGCACGAGAGAGAGAGAGAGAGAGAGAGAGACAGAGAAAGAGAGAGACAGAGAGAGAGAGAGCGAGAGAGAGAGCGCGAGAGAGAGAGCACGAGAGAGAGAGCACGAGAGAGAGAGAGAGAGAGAGAGAGACAGAGAAAGAGAGAGACAGAGAGAGAGAGAGCGAGAGAGAGAGCGCGAGAGAGAGAGCGCAAGAGAGAGAGCACGAGAGAGAGAGCACGAGAGAGAGAGCACGAGAGAGAGAGAGAGAGAGAGAGAGACAGAGAAAGAGAGAGACAGAGAGAGAGAGAGCGAGAGAGAGAGCGCGAGAGAGAGAGCGCAAGAGAGAGAGCACGAGAGAGAGAGCACGAGAGAGAGAGCACGAGAGACAGAGAGAGAGAGAGAGAGACAGAGAAAGAGAGAGACAGAGAGAGAGAGAGCGAGAGAGAGAGCGCAATAGAGAGAGAGACAGACAGACAGAAAGAGACAGAGAGAGAGCGCAAGAGAAAGAGCGCGATAGAGAGAGAGAGAGAGACAGAGGACATAGATACAGGAGAGAATGTAAACAGCATAAGGAGGAAGAGAGAGAAGGGAGAGACAGGATCATCAAGTCCATTTTCACGGTCCATTTAACTATTGATCTGCTCCACACAGTCCCAGGGTTAAAACCACACTGGAGATGTCACAGGCATTAATGATTACCTGCTGAACACACACACATCTCTAGGGTCTACTACTATCTCTGGTTCTATCCAAACAGAGCCCCTCTACAGAACATGATTTTGCATCAAGGAGCTACACATGTATGAGAAGCTGACCTGGGTTCAAACACTATTTGAAATCATTTTAAATATTTAAGATGGGCTTGATTGAGCTTGAGCCATTTGCAATGGACTAATAGAAAAGTCCCAAAAGTGCAAACTTAGCCGAAAAGGCCATTCCATTCTAACGCTTAAATTATTTGAAAGATGTCAAATATGATTTGAACCCAGTTCATGTATGATGTTGGGTAAACATTGTGGTATAACAGAGACATGCCATCTATAATCAGACAACATCTAGACAGTGTGGTATAACAGACATCAGACAACATGCAGACAGCGTGGTATAACAGAGACATGCCATCTATAATCAGACAACATCTAGACAGCGTGGTATAACAGACATCAGACAACATCTAGACAGCGTGGTATAACAGACATCAGACAACATCCAGACAGCGTGGTATAACAGAGACATGCCATCTATAATCAGACAACATCTAGACAGTGTGGTATAACAGAGACATGCCATCTATAATCAGACAACATCTAGACAGTGTGGTATAACAGACATCTATAATCAGACAACATGCTGACAGTGTGGTATAACAGACATCTATAATCAGACAACATGCAGACAGTGTGGTATAACAGACATCTATAATCAGACAACATGCTGACAGTGTGGTATAACAGACATCTATAATCAGACAACATGCAGACAGTGTGGTATAACAGACATCTATAATCAGACAACATGCAGACAGTGTGGTATAACAGACATCTATAATCAGACCACATCTAGACAGTGTGGTATAACAGACATCTATAATCAGACAACATGCAGACAGTGTGGTATAACAGACATCAGACAACATCCAGACAACATGCAGACAGTGTGGTATAACAGACATCTATAATCAGACCACATCTAGACAGTGTGGTATAACAGAGACATGCCCTCTATAATCAGACAACATCTAGACAGCGTGGTATAACAGACATCAGAAAACATCCAGACAGCGTGGTATAACAGACATCTATAATCAGACAACATGCTGACAGTGTGGTATAACAGACATCTATAATCAGACAACATGCAGACAGCGTGGTATAACAGACATCTATAATCAGACAACATCTAGACAGTGTGGTATAACAGACATCTATAATCAGACAACATCCAGACAGCGTGGTATAACAGACATCTATAATCAGACAACATGCAGACAGTGTGGTATAACAGACATCTATAATCAGACAACATCTAGACAGCATGGTATAACAGACATCTATAATCAGACAACATCTAGACAGTGTGGTATAACAGAGACATGCCATCTATAATCAGACAACATGCTGACAGCGTGGTATAACAGACATCTATAATCAGACAACATCTAGACAGCGTGGTATAACAGACATCTATAATCAGACAACCTGCAGACAGTGTGGTATAACAGACATCAGACAACATCCAGACAACATGGCATAACAGAGACATGCCATCTATAATCAGACAACATCTAGACAGTGTGGTATAACAGACATCAGACAACATCCAGACAGCGTGGTATAACAGAGACATGCCATCTATAATCAGACAACATCTAGACAGTGTGGTATAACAGACATCAGACAACATCCAGACAGCGTGGTATAACAGACATCAGACAACATCCAGACAGCGTGGTATAACAGAGACATGCCATCTATAATCAGACAACATCTAGACAGTGTGGTATAACAGACATCTATAATCAGACAACATCCAGACAGCGTGGTATAACAGACATCTATAATCAGACAACATCCAGACAACATGGTATAACAGAGACATGCCATCTATAATCAGACAACATCTAGACAGTGTGGTATAACAGACATCAGACAACATCCAGACAGCGTGGTATAACAGACATCAGACAACATCCAGACAGCGTGGTATAACAGAGACATGCCATCTATAATCAGACAACATCTAGACAGTGTGGTATAACAGACATCTATAATCAGACAACATCCAGACAGCGTGGTATAACAGACATCTATAATCAGACATGGTATAATGATATAATAATGATAGGCTCAACACTGTGAAACTGATGCATCAAAATGTAAGCCTAGTGACAGCTCAATGTTGTATTTAGGATATGTACTTTACTTTATTATATGCATTATTACAGGTACAGTGAGTCTTAGACATTTTCTACTCAGTTTTCACTGTCTATCATAAAAAAATAAAAAAACATTTCAGAAGTTGAATTGAAAATGAACCAACCCATTTCACCACTTTCTTTAACAGGGTACTTATTGAAGCAGAGATGTTTATACATTTAACCAGAGGCATCTCCATCACCTCTCTATACCATAGGGGTGTCCACCCCCTTCACACCACCACCACGTTGTTTCACAACATCCACATTCCCCTCATTCCTCCACATATGTTGGTACAGTCCACCAACCAAAGTTCTAATTGTAACATCTTGACCACCTGACCTGTCAGGTGGTGGATACATAGACTAGAACTGATGTACTGGTCTGGTCCTTACAGACTCCCTTCTGTCAGGTGATGGATACATAGACTAGAACTGATGTACTGGTCTGGTCCTTACAGACTCCCTTCTGTCAGATGATGGATACATAGACTAGAACTGATGTACTGGTCTGGTCCTTACAGACTCCCTTCTGTCAGGTGATGGATACATAGACTAGAACTGATGTACTGGTCTGGTCCTTACAGACTCCCTTCTGTCAGGTGATGGATACATAGACTAGAACTGATGTACTGGTCTGGTCCTTACAGACACCCTTCTGTCAGATGATGGATACATAGACTAAAACTGATGTACTGGTCTGGTCCTTACAGACACCCTTCTGTCAGATGATGGATACATAGACTAGAACTGATGTACTGGTCTGGTCCTTACAGACTCCCTTCTGTCAGATGATGGATACATAGACTAGAACTGATGTACTGGTCTGGTCCTTACAGACTCCCTTCTGTCAGTATGACATATTAGATGTTGGTCATAAAACATGTGTTGACTAAGGGAATTCTAAATCATCTAACATTCACAGTGTATTCTCTTTCAGTCTACTCTCAGTTTACAGTCTATTCTCTTTCAGTCTACTCTCAGTTTACAGTCTATTCTCTTTCAGTTTACAGTCTATTCTCTTTCAGTCTACTCTCAGTTTACAGTCTATTCTCTTTCAGTTTACAATCTATTCTCTTTCAGTCTACTCTCAGTTTACAGTCTATTCTCTTTCAGTCTACTCTCAGTTTACAATCTATTCTCTTTCAGTTTACAGTCTATTCTCTTTCAGTCTACTCTCAGTTTACAATCTATTCTCTTTCAGTCTACTCTCAGTTTACAATCTATTCTCTTTCAGTCTACTCTCAGTTTACAATCTATTCTCTTTCAGTCTACTCTCAGTTTACAATCTATTCTCTTTCAGTCTACTCTCAGTTTACAGTCTATTCTCTTTCAGTCTACTCTCAGTTTACAATCTATTCTCTTTCAGTCTACTCTCAGTTTACAATCTATTCTCTTTCAGTCTACTCTCAGTTTACAGTCTATTCTCTTTCAGTCTACTCTCAGTTTACAGTCTATTCTCTTTCAGTTTACAGTCTATTCTCTTTCAGTTTACTCTCAGTTTACAATCTATTCTCTTTCAGTCTACTCTCAGTTTACAGTCTATTCTCTTTCAGTTTACAGTCTATTCTCTTTCAGTTTACAGTCTATTCTCTTTCAGTTTACAGTCTATTCTCTTTCAGTTTACCACAATGTGTCAGAGAATGAAGTGTGGAGCAAAAAGGACACGTTTCCAATTCCACCACCAAGCTCAAGGTAGGTTTATAAAGATCAATCTAACAGTGACTTTTACCCTACTGTAGCCCATTCTTCAATCAAAACAGTTCCAACACAAACCTTGTTGTAAACAGGATGTCTCAGTGGCTGAACTGAAGAACTCACGGCATATCCTGTCTATCAGAATACTGTAGCACTCATGTCAATTGTCAAAGGTTAAACAGATTAGATACTAAAGTCCAATATTCACCTGTATTGGCCATTGTTGGTGATTTGTATCCCCCCCCGTTTTAAGTCATCATCTGTCCAGATGTTGTGTTATTTTGACAATCTAATAGATTTTATATGAGTATTTTATATGTGTTTTCTCTTTCCCTCCTCCTGGTGAACGTTCCCCGTCAGTCCGTCCCCCGACCCGACAAGTACATATATTAAAAAAATACACCAAAAAATAGGCGGATCCCCATGGAATTTAAACACACACACGTAACTTGTTGTGATTTTCTATTTTATTTTAAAACAACATGAATTCAATCATAATACATACAGAAACAAATTACACAAACTATAGTCAAAATGTAGTTTTCAAGTATTTCAAATAAAGTTATTCTCCCCCCCCCCAAAAAAATGTATTCAAAGGAAAGGATATGATGGTACGTTGTCGCCACTAGGTGGAGAGATAGACCAATCAAAAAACACAAACATAACACAGCCAGGCCTACATAACGTTTCAGATAGGGTTTATTTGTGTCCAAGCACCTGCCCCTTCGTCCTCCCCCTCGCCAAGTGCTCTTTTGGGTAGTATATATATATATATATATATATATATATATATATATATATATATATATATATATATATATATATATATATATATATATATATATATATATATAATATATATATATATATATATATATATATATATATATATATATATATATAGTTATATATATATATATATATATATATATATATATATAGTTATATATATATACATAGTTTTTCTACAATGTAGAAAATAGTAAAAATAAAGAAAAACCCTTGAATGAGTGGGTGTTCTAAAACGTTTGACCAGTAGCGTATATATATATATATATATATATATATATATATATATATATATATATACGCAACTGGTCAAACGTTTTATATATATACGCTACTGGTCAAACGTTTTAGAACACCTACTCATTCAAGGGTTTTTCTTTATTTTTACTATTTTCTACATTGTAGAAAAACAGTGAAAACATCAAAACTATGAAATAACACATATGGAATCATGTAATAACCAAAAAAGTATTAAACAAATCAAAATATATTTTATATTTGAGATTCTTCAAATAGCCACCATTTGCTTTGATGACAGCTTTGCACATTCTTGGCATTCTCTCAACCAGTTTCATGTGGTAGTCACCTGTAATGGATTGAGATTAAAAGGTGTGCCTTTTTAAAAGTTAATTTGTGGAATTTCTTTCCTTCTTAATGAGTTTGAGTTTTGTGTCGTGACAAGGTGTGTGTGTGTGTGTATGTGTGTGGGGGGGGGGGGGGGGGGGGGGGGTATAGAGAAGATTGCCATATTTGGTAAAAGACCAAGTCCATATTAGGGCAAGAACAGCTCAAATAAGCAAAGCGAAATGACAGTACATCATTGTCTTAAAGTAATTATTATTATTCGAGCTGTTCTTGCCCTAATATGGACTTGCGTCCCTCCAGTGAATTTCAAAATCCCGATGTGGCCCTCAAGCAAAAAGGTTTGCCCACCCCTGGTCTAGGCTATTGATGTATTCAAGATTATCACGTTTATATTCATCTTAGATTATGAGTTTGTTAGTGTCGATAATTTGTGCGGATTAAAAAAATATATTCTTCTATAAAGTCTCAAGTCATGTAAAATTACTTTTAATTGTATGAAATGGGGCTTAAAAAAGGCCACATTTTTCCCAGACCCTAGGTTACTAAAAAATGTTCCCCATGTGTTCTCCATATTTAAATGAAGGTTAAATAAATTTAAAATAAAAAAATACACGTGTGCAATTTCTGTAAGCACCTCTCGACTGATCTACGCCCACTTCGCAAATGTGATGATATGCAATACTTTCTTATAAAGGGGACTTTTGTTCATGTGTTCCGGTACCTCAGAACTCCCCAGGTTCTGCCCCTCTCACTCACTTTTGTTCATGTGTTCCGGTACCTCAGAACTCCCCAGGTTCTGCCCCTCTCACTCACTTTTGTTCATGTGTTCCGGTACCTCAGAACTCCCCAGGTTCTGCCCCTCTCACTCACTTTTGTTCATGTGTTCCGGTACCTCAGAACTCCCCAGGTTCTGCCCCTCTCACTCACTTTTGTTCATGTGTTCCGGTACCTCAGAACTCCCCAGGTTCTGCCCCTCTCACTCACTTTTGTTCATGTGTTCCGGTACCTCAGAACTCCCCAGGTTCTCACTCACTTTTGTTACGGCACCTTCCAATTTACAAATTAAGCTGTCATGATCGTCGTAAGAACATTCGGACCAAAGCGCAGCGTGATATGGGTTCCACATATTTATTGAAGTGAAACGCACAAAACAATTAAGAACAAACAAAATGTGATGACAATGAAGGGCTCACAGGCAACTACACACAAACAAGATCCCACAAAACACAGTGGGGAAATGGCTGCCTAAATATGATCCTCAATCAGAGACAACGATAACCAGCTGACTCTGATTGGGAACCACACCAAGCCAACTTAGAAATAAACAACCTAGATAGGAACAACCCCCCCCCCCCCCCCCCCCCCCCCTAGTCACACCCCGACCTAACCAACATAGAGAATAAAAAGGCTCTCTATGGTCAGGGCGTGACGTAAGCACTGAACACAAGTAGTCTAGTAGTCTAGATTCAAAAGTGACCAAAACATCAGCCAGGAAGCATAGGAAGTACACCGCCCTGCATTTCACTGTAAGAAAACTTGAAATTAATAAGGAAAATAAAAAACAAACAAAAAAAATGATGATAATAATAACTGAACAGAAAAAAGCAGGGGACCAGATCAGATGAGCAGGGTGTTGCGTTTCCTTGCTGAGACGTTACGTGCATCAACCAATGATTGGCTGCGACAACATCGACTGTGCAGTCGGGCACCAGATTAGCATAAAATGCGGTTAGCTGATATGTAAAATACCGACCGTGTGTTGTAAACTCTGGTATTCGTCAGCAACGTCTGAGCAGGGGAAACACGACCTGTCAAATCACTTTCAAGAACTCTTAACCTTCGTCAGTCTCTCACCCTCACAGAGGCGTGTCCGTAAGGGAGGGTGAGGAGGTGGTGGCCATAAAAAATTACATTTGACTAAAATAAATGTATTGATAAAACTCAGATTTTTGTTTGACAACATTTAGTCAATAAAGATTTGTCATCTAATAAAAGTTCAATTGTAAAAAGTTTCATGTCTGACTCAAAATATAGATGTACTTTTCTTCTCCATGGATGAGTTGGCCTCGTTGCACTCCTGGTACTCTGTTGTCGCCGCCAGCATCTGACACCCATTACAGTCCAGCTCAGAGCACCTAATGTTGGGGGAGGTATGGAGGCTTCCCCGATGACTGATCCTCAGCAACCGGATGGCTATCAGGTAAAAGATCTCACACACGTTGAGCACTATACACACAGCCGACGCTCCTACCATGAAGTAGGTAAAAACCCTCTTCTCTGTGGGCCGGCCGATGTAGCAATCCACCTGGTTAGGACAAGGCCAGAGGTCGCAAATGACGCGGCGCGGCAGGTCAAAGTTGTTGTAGATGAGATGCAGGAGGTAGAGGAACGCCACCTCGATGGCCGTCTTGAAGAAGAGGCTGAGGAGATATGTCCACCAGAGTCCTCCGTGCTTCTGTCCTGTGTTGTCGTAGAGACGGGCGTTTTCACCATGTGTGATGCGGTACTTGCGTTCGCGTTCCTCACGGTACGCCACGTGCATCACGACCATGAAGGTGGGACAGGTGACGAAGATGAGCTGGATTGCCCAGATCCTGGTGTGGGAGACAGGAAAGAAGTGGTCGTAACAGGCGTTGGCGCAGCCGGGTTGACGGGTGTTGCAGTCAAAGTCTTTCTGGTCCTCACTAAAGACGCGTTCTGCGGCCACGACAAAGACCATGACGCGAAACACGAAGACCACCGCGAGCCAGATACGTCCAAACGCGGTAGAGTATTTATTGACCCCGCTAAGCAGCGCCTCGAACGTCTTCCAGTCCATGGTGAGATCGGAGTGGGATCCCCTTCTTTCACCGTTGAACTTTGACCCTGCTGTGTGGACCAGCTTCTGTCTTTGGACTTGAAGCTGGAGGAAGAAGAGAAAGTGATTCATTAATAAGTGTATGAATAATGGTTGAACAACCAGGGTATGTATGAATTGAGCCAGTCCATCCTCCATTTCAGGGAAAGGGATCTACTTAAAATCAAGTTGCAGACCCCTTGACATCGCCTAACACTGGCATCGCCATCGTCTAACACTGGCATCGCCATCGTCTAACACTGGCATCGCCAACGCCTAACACTGGCATCGCCTAACACTGGCATCGCCATCGCCTAACACTGGCATCGCCATCGTCTAACACTGGCATCGCCATCGCCTAACACTGGCATCGCCATCGTCTAACACTGGCATCGTCATGGCCTAACACTGGCATCGCCATCGCCTAACACTGGCATCGCCATCGCCTAACACTGGCATCATCATGGCCTAACACTGGCATCGCCATCGCCTAACACTGGCATCGCCATCACCTAACACTGGCATCGCCAACGCCTAACACTGGCATCGCCATCGCCTAACACTGGCATCGCCAACGCCTAACACTGGCATCGCCATCGCCTAACACTGGCAGCGCCATCGCCTAACACTGGCAGCGCCATCGCCTAACACTGGCATCGCCATCGCCTAACACTGGCATTGCCAACGCCTAACACTGGCATCGCCAACGCCTAACACTGGCATCGCCATTGCCTAACACTGCCATCGCCATTGCCTAACACTGGCATCGTCAACGCCTAACACTGGCATCGCCATCGCCTAACACTGGCATCGCCATCGCCTAACACTGGCATCGCCATCGCCTAACACTGCCATCGCCATCGCCTAACACTGCCATCGCCATTGCCTAACACTGGCATCGCCATCGCCTAACACTGGCATCGCCAACGCCTAACACTGGCATCGCCATCGCCTAACACTGGCATCGCCAACGCCTAACACTGGCATCGCCATCGCCTAACACTGGCATCGCCATCACCTAACACTGGCATCGCCAACGCCTAACACTGGCATCGCCATCGCCTAACACTGGCATCGCCAACGCCTAACACTGGCATCGCCATCGCCTAACACTGGCAGCGCCATCGCCTAACACTGGCAGCGCCATCGCCTAACACTGGCATCGCCATCGCCTAACACTGGCATTGCCAACGCCTAACACTGGCATCGCCAACGCCTAACACTGGCATCGCCATTGCCTAACACTGCCATCGCCATTGCCTAACACTGGCATCGTCAACGCCTAACACTGGCATCGCCATCGCCTAACACTGGCATCGCCATCGCCTAACACTGCCATCGCCATCGCCTAACACTGCCATCGCCATTGCCTAACACTGGCATCGCCATCGCCTAACACTGGCATCGCCAACGCCTAACACTGGCATCGCCATCGCCTAACACTGGCATCGCCAACGCCTAACACTGGCATCGCCATCGCCTAACACTGGCATCGCCATCACCTAACACTGGCATCGCCAACGCCTAACACTGGCATCGCCATCGCCTAACACTGGCATCGCCAACGCCTAACACTGGCATCGCCATCGCCTAACACTGCCATCGCCATTGCCTAACACTGGCATCGTCAACGCATAACACTGGCATCGCCATCGCCTAACACTGGCATCGCCAACGCCTAACACTGGCATCGCCATCGCCTAACACTGCCATCGCCATCGCCTAACACTGCCATCGCCATTGCCTAACACTGGCATCGCCATCGCCTAACACTGGCATCGCCAACGCCTAACACTGGCATCGCCATCGCCTAACACTGCCATCGCCATCGCCTAACACTGCCATCGCCCGCCCTACTGGAAGGCTACAGAATGATAGGTAATAGAGCTACAAACAGGAAACATCTACCAGCTGAACAACATATAATAAAACTCTTCAATTTTACGGAGAAATACATTTCTTCAGGGTTTTAAAGTATTTTTCTTTTGAAAGATCTGTTCACAGCCTTTTATTTAGACTCTGATCAAACTTTTCATCCAAATCTCCCTGCGACTCTCTCTTCACCTTCTGAAGCTGTGTGCTTAAAGGCGTGGGGTTTCTTTGAAGAAAGGCGGCTTTAAATATTTGATCAAAACACTGTTTGCCTTCCATCAAGAGTCTAATGCTCACAAAATCTATTATTTTTTTTGTTATTGTGGGATTTCATAGGAGAACATGTTGAGCAAAGTAATGTCTTATGAAAACAGTGGAATCATGTTCAAATAACAGGTAGAGTATATGATAGATTACTTGTTGCTGAATAAACATCATTTTGAGGCAAAAGTATTTCGTATCACGAGTACAGATGGATCATTAGTCAAGTCGTACTTACAGTTGTTTCAGATCGCTAGGCTGATTGACGCTCAATCCATTTTAGATTGTCCGTCGCTCTGTTCAAAGCTTGACCGTCTCTCTGTTCAAAGCTTGTCCGTCTCTCTGTTCAAAGCTTGTCCGTCTCTCTGTTCAAAGCTTGTCCGTCTCTCTGTTCAAAGCTTGTCCGTCTCACTGTTCAACTTTGCCTCAGTCTGAATTGACTATTGAATGGCAGGGCAGAACAAAATGGCTGCACTACTGTAAGTCTGGACAGGATGATTTAGCCACACTCTGGAGGTGTGGTCAAGATTTGGAATCAGTGCTGTTTTTTTGTTTGTTTTCTCCCTCCACTGGCCAGTTAGTGATGCAATACCCTTGTTAAAATCAACATTGGAGTTGTCATGGTGACTAAGTGTTCCCACCAGGTGACTCTGGTATCGGTAAACATACCAGGTCCACACAGATGAGTATGGTTTGGTACCACTCCATGTCTGCCTAGTCACCCTCATTTATCCGGCACTGCCACAGATTCCCGAGATAAACGCTGACCCTTTATTTGCCTGGAGAGCTGGACCTATGGTACAGAGGTATCGGGATGTAGACCTAGAGCACTCCAGTCTCACTGATACGGTGACTACTAGTGTTTGTAGTATTTGTTGTTGATTCATATTTCTAGATACTCAAACGCTGAACATTTGGTGTTCGTGCCCATTCAGCAAATGTACATGTATATTTGATTCATTTAACAGACACTCTTTATCTCGACTAGACAGTTCATTTAGCTATAGAACGTGTCACCTCTCACCACCACATCACACAGCTGTACAGCTAGTCCCACTGCCGAGGCTGATGGGACTTTTAGTCATGCCGGATGTGACTGTGATCAGATAATTTAGGAGGGGTCATTTTAATGTAGATAGACTGTACTATCACCCCTGCTTACTGACCACTCCCAACCTATTACTGCCAACCTGTAGAATTAACTACTATTTCATTCATTTCATTATCAAGGTGTGTCATTTTGTGGTTCTCTTTCATTGCAGAAAAACCCCCACTTTGATCTCATCAGGTGTTTGCAAGCTGCATGCTACATGGAATTAACTTTGTTACATAAAGGTGCATGTGAATGTTTTAAGAGTGACTCTTGAACAAACTTAATTCAAAATGTATACATCACATATGATCATTTATCTGTGAGATTGTTGGGGTAGCCTAGTGGTTAGAGCGTTGGGTCAGTAACCCGAAAGGTTGCTATATCGAATCCCCGAGCTGACAAGGTAAAAATCTGTTGTTGGGCGGAACTGTTCCTAGGCCGTCATTGTAAATAAGAATTTGTTCTTAACTGACTTGCCTGGTTAAATAAAGGTAAAATATGTGATCGATTTAATACTACTCAATTCAATACCTTCTAGTGGAACACTGCTGCATCTCCTGTTGTGCTAGCATGCTGTATGTACTGTAAAATGGCCGAGAAATGGTTGCTGGAATGAATAAGAAGAGGCTTTGGATCCGATCTGATTTACTATCAGTTCTGTGTTCAATGGACTTTACTTTTTAAGTTGAAAATCATCATGATATTTTAGTTGAAATTTAAAAGAAACATTTTATATTTATAGAAAATACAACAACAAAAATATAATAGATCATAATAAAATATGGTTTTTATTTCAAATGACAAGCAGACTACAATCATCAGGCTTGAAATTATATTACATATATCAATAACTGAACAAGACTAGAAATAAATGTACATTTCATGAAATGAAAACGTTTAACAAAAAAAACAGATGGCATGTCATTCTCTATTTAATCATGACTAAACATGTACACAATAGTTTCCCATTTTGGCAGTGACTTTGTAAACAACATTTTGGAGTATCAGACCCATATACTCACACTGAACAGTATATGTGGCCCTTGCCTTGACACAGACACGACAGGATGTTGTAGTCTTTCCGTAGGCGTTTCTTCAAAGACCTGTACTATCTACTAACTACTACTAGACTTACTAAAACACAACGGATCAACTAATCATCAATGCCTTGATGAAACTAATCAGGTATTAATACTGGGCTTGAACGGAAAGCCTGTACAAGTTATTGGCATCTCCAGGACCAGAATTAAATCAAGAGACAGTCACACTGTAACCCGGAGCAGGGCCCTCTCTCTTACCCACTCCGCCATCCCCGTCAGCCATATTCATCTTCTTCAGTTCAGACTGCTTGAATACAGAGGTATCTTTCTCTGTCAGGGGTATGGTAGCTGGCATGGTAAACTGGGGACTCTCCCTGATGGCACGGGGTCCTCCACCGCCAATACACTCCCTGCACTTCTTCCCCAGCAGGTAGAGGATCTCACACAGGGTCAAGAGTATACACACCAAACTTATCACCACCATGAAGACCGTGAACACTCGCTTCTCTGTTGGCCTGGGGAGCAGACAATAAAAGATGAGCTTCGTGAAATAGTACAGGTTGTTCAAAAATAACAAAGCATTGTAATCACATACTGGTTTAGCTCACGCCGTTCCACACCTCAACAGGTGCAGCATTTGTGATACTTAGCACTCAAGAGATTCTCCTGATGGTCTCACATGGTCAGCAGAACCGCAGGGCCATGGCAATGATCAGTGCAAAGTGTGCTCTGTTTGTAATAATAGTAATAATAATAGCAATACCTGGCAATAAAGCAGTCCACCTCATTGGGACAGGGGTCCTCTGAGCACTTCACCACCAGCGGGAAGAAGTACGCCTCGTAGATGTAAAACAGCAGAAAGATGAACACGCCGTCCACCGCCATCTTGAACAGCAGACTGAAGAGGTAGGTCCACCACAGGCCGCCGCGCTTCTTCCCCGTATTGTCATACAGACGGGTGCATCCCTCGCCGTGCTTCAGACAGTGTTTCCGCTCTCGCTCATCTCTGTACGCGACATGGAGGACAACCAGGAGCGAGGGACAGGTGACGAAGATGAGTTGGAGTGCCCAGAGCCGGCTGTGGGAGACAGGGAAGAAGTGGTCGTAACAGACGTTGTGGCAGCCAGGTTGGCGGGTGTTGCAGTCGAAGTCTTTCTGCTCGTCACCCCACACTTTCTCCGCAGCCACGACGAAGACCATTAGTCTGAAGATGAAGACGACGGAGAGCCAGATACGACCGAACACCGTGGAGTACTTATTGACCCCGCTAAGCAGGCCCTGCAAAAACGCCCAGTTCATAGTGGAGATACAAGTTGTAGAAGAAGTAGTAGTAGAAGTTCAGTTCAGCCTCCAACAGGCCCCTCTTGTCTCAACCGCCTCTCCTTCCCAGTGGGATTCTAAAATAAATACTCAACTGCACTCTGGAAAGGTGGGTCTTTAATAAGACTTACTCAGCTTGGTTGGCACAAGAGGGGAGGATGTACTGCATGCCCATACTGAGTGCACTAGCTAGGTAAACATAGCTGCCAAACCCTCAGCTCAGTGTTTGAGTAGATTAGGGAGTGGCTGACAACTTATTATTCAACTTTTACCATAGAGAGAAGGAGACTGATTCAAACCACAAAAAGGAGAGAGAGAGAGAGAGAGAGAGAGAGAGAGAGAGAGAGAGAGAGAGAGAGAGAGAGAGAGAGAGAGAGAGAGAGAGAGAGAGAGAGAGAGAGAGAGAGAGAGAGAGAGAGAGAGAGAGAGAGGAGAGAGAGAGAGAGAGAGAGAGGAGAGAGAGAGAGAGAGAGAGAGAGAGAGAGAGAGAGAGAGAGAGAGAGAGAGAGAGAGAGAGAGAGAGAGAGAGAGAGAGGGAAACAGCATGAGCCCCACTCTCTTCAACATTTGTATCAATGAATTGGCACTAGAACAGTATGCAGCACAAGGACTCACTCTAGCGGGCTCGGAAATCAAATGTCTACTGTTTGGAGATGATCTGGTGCTTCTATCCCCAGCCACGGAGGGTCTACAGCAGAACCTAGATCTTCTGCACAGATTCTGTTAGACCTGGGCCCTGGCTGTGAATCTCAGTAATGGTATGCAAAAAAAGGTCCAGATGCCAGGACCACAAACATAAAATCGACCTAGAACCGTTGCCGTAGACCACACAAAGAAGTATACATACCTCGGCCTAAACATCAGCGCCACCGGTAACTTCTACAAGGCTGTGAACGATCTGAGAGACAAGGCAAGAAGGGCCTTCTATGCCATCAAAAGGAACAGAAAATGTGACATACCAATTAGGATCTGGCAAAAAAATACTTGAATCATTTATAAACCCATTGCCCTCAATGGTTGTGAGGTCTTGGGTCACCAACCAATAATTTACAGAATGGGACAAACACCAAATTGAGAAAACTGCAAAACTATTGTCTGTGTACAACGTAAAACACCAAATAATGCATGCAGAGCAGAATTAGGTCGATTACCCACTAATTATCGAAAACCAGAAAAGCGATTCCCAAACCTTCCATAACAAAGCCATCACCTACAGAGAAATGAACCTGGAGAAGAGTCCCCGAAGCAAGCTGTTCCTGGGGCCCTGTTCACTAACAGACCCCACAGAGCCCCAGGACAGCAACACAATTAGACCCAACTAAATCATCTGAAAACTAAAATATAATTACTTGACACATTGGAAAGATTTAACCAAAAAACAGAGCAAAGTAGAATTATATTTGGCCCTAAACAGAGAGTACACAGTGGCAGAATACCAGACCACTGTGACTAATACAAAATTAAGGAAATCTTTGACTATGTTCAGACTTAGTGAGTATAGCCTTGCTATTGAGAAAGGCAGCCGTAAGCAGACCTGGCTCTCAAGAGAAGACAGGCTATGTGTCCACTGCCTACAAAATGAGGTGGAAACCGAGCTGCACTTTCTAACATCCTGACCGGATGCCACAAGAAAAGGTCAACCAGGGGGTCAGAAACACCAATGTAAATATAACCTATATGTATCTGCCTATTTACCCCCCCCCCCCCGCCCCTCCATTCTTCCATTCTACTATTTTAACATCATAATGTCATATTTTGATATATCATATAAATATACAAATGTTGTTATTTTCTTCAAACTTTTAGCGTAATGTTGTCTCTGTGCTGCTGTGCTGTTTGTTGCTACTTGGCTACCTGCCAAACCTTTCTATTTTCACATTTAATAACCATTTAATAACCGGGGCGGCAGGTAGCCTAGTGGTTAGAGCGTTGGACTAGTAACCGAAAGGTTGCAAGTTCGAATCCCTGAGCTGACAAGGTACAAGTCTGTCGTTCTGCCCCTGAACAAGACAGTTAACCCACTGTTCCTAGGCCGTCACTGAAAATAAGAATTTGTTCTTAACAGACTTGCCTGGTTAAAAATTTATATATCCAATTTGTAAGTCGCTGTGGATAAGAGCGTCTGCTAAATGACGTAAATGTGATAAAAATATGGATTTTACACATTTACCAACGTCTTCGTTTTTTTCCTCGCACAACTTCCTTCATTAAACTTTTTCACTCCGGATGCTTTTTCTCGGGCTTTGAGGTCTCCTTCTTCACCGTAGCACACGTCACACTTCCGCATTGTCTCCGTGCTGTTGCTTTCTACTTGGCTACCTGCCAAATCATTGGTTTTTACTTTTAATAACTGTTTAATCAAACTTAATCAAACTTTTTTCACCCCGGTTTACCCGTCCATGGTTCTCCAGGACCTCCACTAGCCGAAAATGCTAAGTAGTAACATCAAACACTATGCCATCTATATGCAGCCGCTGCACTCATAATATACAGGAGAACTATTGCCTTGTGGTGAGGATAACTGTGCTGCAAGCCCAGCTTCAGATGCAATCGTTATGCGGGGTAATTTCAGTGTAGGAAAGGATGAAACAGCGTCTGTGCCACCAGTAAGTACAGATAGTAACGTTAGTATAAATCCCCCCGCACAGTCCCCGCAGCATGACAACTTTCTCATGGCTTCTGGAGGGAAATGCTGTAGGAATGCTCAACCGGTGTCACTCACTCAGCCGACAGAAACATAACAGGTTCTCCCCATTAAGCAACGAGTCGGAGTCAGAGGCCGAGCCTTCTCAGGTCTCTCCTCCACCCTTTACGGGGTCTGAGACACCGAAGCCTCCCACCATTAGCTCTGACAAATTGAAAAACCTAGTCATTGGCGACTCCATTACCCGCCGCAATATTAGACTTAAAAAATAATCAACCGGCGATCATTCACTGTTTACCAGGGAGCAGGGCTACCGATGTAAAGGCTAATCTGAAGAGGGTGCTGGCTAAGGCTAAAACTGGCGATCTTAGATATTGGGATATTGTTACCGTATATAGGGATATTGTTATCAATGTCAGCACCAATGATGTTAGGATTAAACAGTCAGACGTCTGTCGGCATCGAGGAATTGTCTCTGGTCCCCAGAGAGCTCTATACCAGAGTCTCACAACTCAATCGCTGGTTGAAAACTGTTTTCTGCCCCTACCAAAATATATAATTTGTAGATAATTGGCCCTCTTTCTGGGACTCACCCACAAACAGGACCAAGCCTGGCCTGATGCGGAGTGACGGACTCCATCCTAGCTGGAGGGGTGCTCTCTTATCTATCAACATAGACAGGGCTGTAACTCCTCTATCTCCACAATGAGATAGCCTGCTGCCTGGCCTGCACCCTGTTAGCCAGCCTACCAGCTTTGTGGAGTCTGCCACTAGCACAGTCAGTGTAGTCAGCTCAGCTATCCCCATGGAGACCGTATCTGTGACACAATCTAGGTTGGGCAGAACTATACATAGCAGTTTTGGCCTTAGCAATCTCACTGGAATGAAGGCCTCCTTTCCTGTTATTATTGTGATTGCTCACATCTCAAAATAGGGCTACTTAATGTTAGATGCCTCACTTCCAAGGCACTGATAATAATCTTGATGTGATTCGCCTGACTGAAACATGGCTCAAGACTGAATCATTTATTGTGTTAAATTAGGCCTGTCTTCCTGGTTACACTAGTGACCATATCCCCCAATCGTCCCGCAAAGGCAGAGATGTTGCTAACATGTACGACAGAACATTTTCAATTTACCAAATGCCAAAATGACTGTGTTTTCAAATGTCTGAGCATCTAGTCGTGAAATCCCACCCTGATCTGTTTCACCTGTCTTTGTGATTGTCTCCACCCCCCTCCAGGTGTCGCCCATCTTCCCCATTAACCCCTGTGTTTTTATACCTGTCTTCTCTGTTTGTCTGTTGCCAGTTCGTCTTGTTTGTTCAATTCAACCAACTTTTTTGTGTCTCAGCTCCTGTTTTTTCCTCAGTTTCTCTTTTCTCGTCCTCCTGGTTTTGACCCTTGCCTATCTTGACTCCGAGCCCGCCTGCCTGACCACTCTGCCTGACCCTGACCCTGAACCTGCCGACCTGTACCTTTGCCCTCCTCTGGATTACCGACCTCTGCCTGCCCCTGACCCTGCCTGCCGCCCGGTACCGTTGCCCCACCTCTGGTTTACTGACCTCTGCCTGACCCTGCCTGCCGCCCGGTACCGTTGCCCCACCTCTGGTTTACTGACCCCTGCCTTACCCTGACCCTGCCTGCCGCCCGGTACCGTTGCCCCACTTCTGGTTTACTGACCCCTGCCTTACCCTGACCCTGCCTGCCGCCCGGTACCGTTGCCCCACCTCTGGTTTACTGACCCCTGCCTTACCCTGACCCTGCCTGCCGCCCGGTACCGTTGCCCCACCTCTGGTTTACTGACCCCTGCCTGACCCTGACCCTGCCTGCCGCCCGGTACCGTTGCCCCACCTCTGGTTTACTGACCCCTGCCTTACCCTGACCCTGCCTGCCGCCCGGTACCGTTGCCCCACCTCTGGTTTACTGACCCCTGCCTGACCCTGCCTGCCGCCCGGTACCGTTGCCCCACTTCTGGTTTACTGACCCCTGCCTTACCCTGACCCTGCCTGCCGCCCGGTACCGTTGCCCCACCTCTGGTTTACTGACCCCTGCCTTACCCTGACCCTGCCTGCCGCCCGGTACCGTTGCCCCACCTCTGGTTTACTGACCCCTGCCTGACCCTGACCCTGCCTGCCGCCCGGTACCGTTGCCCCACCTCTGGTTTACTGACCCCTGCCTTACCCTGACCCTGCCTGCCGCCCGGTACCGTTGCCCCACCTCTGGTTTACTGACCCCTGCCTTACCCTGACCCTGCCTGCCGCCCGGTACCGTTGCCCCACCTCTGGTTTACTGACCCCTGCCTGACCCTGCCTGCCGCCCGGTACCGTTGCCCCACTTCTGGTTTACTGACCCCTGCCTTACCCTGACCCTGCCTGCCGCCCGGTACCGTTGCCCCACCTCTGGTTTACTGACCCCTGCCTTACCCTGACCCTGCCTGCCGCCCGGTACCGTTGCCCCACCTCTGGTTTACTGACCCCTGCCTGACCCTGACCCTGCCTGCCGCCCGGTACCGTTGCCCCACCTCTGGTTTACTGACCCCTGCCTTACCCTGACCCTGCCTGCCGCCCGGTACCGTTGCCCCACCTCTGGTTTACTGACCCCTGCCTTACCCTGACCCTGCCTGCCGCCCGGTACCGTTGCCCCACCTCTGGTTTACTGACCCCTGCCTTACCCTGACCCTGCCTGCCGCCCGGTACCGTTGCCCCACCTCTGGTTTACTGACCCCTGCCTGCCTTGAGCTGTTGATTGCCTGCCCCTGTTGAAATAGTGAACTATTGTTTATTCGAATGGTCTGTATCTGGGTCTTACCTTCCTACCTGATATCAACCAACTCAATCACTTTTTATAGCTACTGTTTACAGGCCTCCTGGGCCATATACAGCGTTCCTCACTGAGTTTCCTGAATTCCTATCGGACCTTGTAGTCATGGCAGATAAATATTCACATTTTTTTGGTGACTTTAATATTCACATGGAAAAGTCCACAGACCCATCATCAACTCAGTGGGTTTTGTCCCTAATGTCTCAGAGGCCAAAACATGTGATCACGTTACTCCAGTGGTAATCTAAAAAGCATTACATGGGCTCCTCTTACCTACCTCTCCGATTTGGTTCTGCCGTACATACACAACCGTACAAAAGGTTGGGGTCACTTAGAAATGTCCTTGTTTTTCAAAGAAAAGCAAATGTTTTGTCCATTAAAATAACATCAAATTGATCAGAAATACAGTGTAGACATTGTTAATGTTGTAAATGACTACTGTAGCTGGAAACGGCAGATTTTTAATGGAATATCTACATAGGCATACAGAGGCCCATTATCAGCAACCACCACTCCTGTGTTCCAATGGCACGTTGTGTTAGCTAATCCAAGTTTATAATTTTAAAAGGCTAATTGATCATTAGAAAACCATATTGCAATTATGTTAGCACAGCTGCGAACTGTTGTTCTGATTAAAGAAGCAATAAAACTGTCTTTCTTTAGACTAGTTGAGTATCTGGAACATCAGCATTTGTGGTTTCGATTCCAGGCTCAAAATGGCCAGAAACAAAGACCTTTCTTCTGAAACTCGTCAGTCTATTCTTGTTCTGAGAAATGAAAGCTATTCCATGCGAGAAATTGCCAAGAAACTGAAGATCTCGTACAACGCTGTGTACTACTCCCTTCACAGAACAGAGCAAACTGGCTCTAACCAGAATAGAAAGAGGAGTGGGAGGCCCTGGTGCACAACTGAGCAAGAGGACAAGTACATTAGAGTGTCTAGTTTTGAGTTACAGACGCCTCACAAGTCCTCAACTGGCAGCTTCATTAAATAGTACTCGCAAAACACCAGTCTCAACGTCAACAGTGAAGAGGCGATCCCGGGATGCTGGATACCATATCTCAGACTGGCCAATAAAGAGAAAAGATTAAGATGGGCAAAATAACACAGACACTGTGATGCCTCTTCACAGTTGACGTTGAGACTGGCTCAGGGTCAGTCGTAAGGCAGAGTGGTCAGGCAGGCGGGCTCGGAGTCAGGACAGGAAAGGGTCACAAGACGCGGGTCTCCTTATTGTCCCTAGAATTTCTAAGCAAACAGATAGAGGCAGGGCTTTCTCCAATAAAGCTCAATTTTTATGGAATGGTCTGCCTATTGTAAGAATATTATACGATACTGTAAATACACAACGCAGAGGACTAGAGGTCAAGAGGGCGAGAGAGCATTGGAACTAGTGTTTCTCAGGTCAACATCGGTTTAGGATCTGTGTAGGAATTCAAGTCTGGGACTCAAAGCTACATGTGGCAAGTTCTCATTGGTCCAAATTGTCTACAGTATACATTGAGCCTGAAACCGGATACTTGGTATTTGGCGATTGGCCCAATTTTATTGCAAGGAATTCAAATTGGTCAACCACAGGCTAGGCTTGGGTATAAAGTACATCCTGTCTCTTTGTTCAGTGGAGAAAATACTGAGGAAGACACTGAACTACCATCTACTTTCCAGCACAACAACTATGATTCGTTCTCTTTGAATATATTTTTCTCCCCCTGATTTGCTTTGGGGTCTGTGTTATTGAAGAATAACACCAACTGCTAAACACTATCTATGTGAAAGACACAGACTCGTTCTCAACCTTTAAGTCTTTACTGAAGACTCATCTTTTCAGTGGGTCCTATGATTGAGTGTATATGATTGAGTGTAGTCTGGCCCAGGAGTGCGAAGGTGAACGACAAGGCATTGGAGCGACGAACTGCCCTTGCTGTCTCTGCCTGGCCGGCTCCTCTCTCTCCACTGGGATTCTCTGCCTCTGACCCTATTATGGGGGCTGAGTCACTGGTCCTCTCCCATGCGTCCCTAGGAGGGGTACGTCCCTTGAGTGGGTTGAGTCAGATGTGATCATGGCGCCCCCTCGGGCTCTTGCTGTGGAGAAGATCTTCGTGGGCTATACTCAGCCTTGTCTCAGGGTAGTAAGATTGTGGTCTGTTGATATCCATCTAGTGGTGTGGGGTTATATACTGTCTGGTTGGCCCTGTCTGTGGGTATCGTCGTACAGGGCCACCGTGTCCCCTGAACCCCCCCAAGTCTCAGCCTCCAGTATCTATGCTGCTATAGTCTATGTGCCGGGGGGCTAGGGTCAGTCTGTTATATCTGGTGTAATTCTCCTGTCTTATCTGGTGTCCTGTGTGAATTTAAGTATGCTCCCTCTAATTCTCTCTCTCTCCCTATCACCTTCCCCTCCCGGAGAACCTGAGCCCTAGGACCATGCCTCAGGACTACCTAGCCTGATGGCTCCTGGCTGTCCCCAGTCCACCGTTTCAACTGCTTCACCTGCTATGGAACCCTGACTTGTTCACCGGACGTAATACCTTGTCCCGGACCAGCTGTTTTTCCAACTCTCTTTCTACCGCACCTGCTGTCTCGACCTCTGAATGCTAGGCTACGAAATGCCAACTGACGCTTACTCCTGAGGTACTGACCTGTTGCACCCTCTACAACCCTGCTGGTCATCTATGAACGTTTGAACGTGACATCGGCTGATGTAAAAAGAGCTTTATAAATACATTTGATTGATTGAACATCTAACCTCGGGCTCCCGAGTGGCGCAGCGGTCTAAGGCACTGCATCTCAGTGCAAGAGGCGTCACTACAGTCCCTGGTTCGAATCCAGGCTGTATCACATCCGGCCGTGATTGGAAGTCCCATAGGGCGGCGCACAGTTGGCCCAGCGTCGTCCGGGTTTGGCCAGGGGGTAGGCCGACATTGTAAATAAGAATTTGTTCGTAACTGACTTGCCTAAATAAAGGTTAAATAAAGACATGTAAGAACGATCTGGCGTTAATGGCCATGTACTCTTATAATATCCACCCAGTACAGCCAGAAGAGGACTGGTCACCCCTCAGAGCCTGGTTCCTCTGGCCTACCCAGTACAGCCAGAAGAGGACTGGTCACCCCTCAGAGCCTGGTTCCTCTGGCCTACCCAGTACAGCCAGAAGAGGACTGGTCACCCCTCAGAGCCTGGTTCCTCTGGCCTACCCAGTACAGCCAGAAGAGGACTGGTCACCCCTCAGAGCCTGGTTCCTCTGGCCTACCCAGTACAGCCAGAAGAGGACTGGTCACCCCTCAGAGCCTGGTTCCTCTGGCCTACCCAGTACAGCCAGAAGAGGACTGGTCACCCCTCAGAGCCTGGTTCCTCTGGCCTACCCAGTACAGCCAGAAGAGGACTGGTCACCCCTCAGAGCCTGGTTCCTCTGGCCTACCCAGTACAGCCAGAAGAGGACTGGTCACCCCTCAGAGCCTGGTTCCTCTGGCCTACCCAGTACAGCCAGAAGAGGACTGGTCACCCCTCAGAGCCTGGTTCCTCTGGCCTACCCAGTACAGCCAGAAGAGGACTGGTCACCCCTCAGAGCCTGGTTCCTCTGGCCTACCCAGTACAGCCAGAAGAGGACTGGTCACCCCTCAGAGCCTGGTTCCTCTGGCCTACCCAGTACAGCCAGAAGAGGACTGGTCACCCCTCAGAGCCTGGTTCCTCTGGCCTACCCAGTACAGCCAGAAGAGGACTGGTCACCCCTCAGAGCCTGGTTCCTCTGGCCTACCCAGTACAGCCAGAAGAGGACTGGTCACCCCTCAGAGCCTGGTTCCTCTGGCCTACCCAGTACAGCCAGAAGAGGACTGGTCACCCCTCAGAGCCTGGTTCCTCTGGCCTACCCAGTACAGCCAGAAGAGGACTGGTCACCCCTCAGAGCCTGGTTCCTCTGGCCTACCCAGTACAGCCAGAAGAGGACTGGTCACCCCTCAGAGCCTGGTTCCTCTGGCCTACCCAGTACAGCCAGAAGAGGACTGGTCACCCCTCAGAGCCTGGTTCCTCTGGCCTACCCAGTACAGCCAGAAGAGGACTGGTCACCCCTCAGAGCCTGGTTCCTCTGGCCTACCCAGTACAGCCAGAAGAGGACTGGTCACCCCTCAGAGCCTGGTTCCTCTGGCCTACCCAGTACAGCCAGAAGAGGACTGGTCACCCCTCAGAGCCTGGTTCCTCTGGCCTACCCAGTACAGCCAGAAGAGGACTGGTCACCCCTCAGAGCCTGGTTCCTCTGGCCTACCCAGTACAGCCAGAAGAGGACTGGTCACCCCTCAGAGCCTGGTTCCTCTGGCCTACCCAGTACAGCCAGAAGAGGACTGGTCACCCCTCAGAGCCTGGTTCCTCTGGCCTACCCAGTACAGCCAGAAGAGGACTGGTCACCCCTCAGAGCCTGGTTCCTCTGGCCTACCCAGTACAGCCAGAAGAGGACTGGTCACCCCTCAGAGCCTGGTTCCTCTGGCCTACCCAGTACAGCCAGAAGAGGACTGGTCACCCCTCAGAGCCTGGTTCCTCTGGCCTACCCAGTACAGCCAGAAGAGGACTGGTCACCCCTCAGAGCCTGGTTCCTCTGGCCTACCCAGTACAGCCAGAAGAGGACTGGTCACCCCTCAGAGCCTGGTTCCTCTGGCCTACCCAGTACAGCCAGAAGAGGACTGGTCACCCCTCAGAGCCTGGTTCCTCTGGTCTACCCAGTACAGCCAGAAGAGGACTGGTCACCCCTCAGAGCCTGGTTCCTCTGGCCTACCCAGTACAGCCAGAAGAGGACTGGTCACCCCTCAGAGCCTGGTTCCTCTGGCCTACCCAGTACAGCCAGAAGAGGACTGGTCACCCCTCAGAGCCTGGTTCCTCTGGCCTACCCAGTACAGCCAGAAGAGGACTGGTCACCGCTCAGAGCCTGGTTCCTCTGGCCTACCCAGTACAGCCAGAAGAGGACTGGTCACCCCTCAGAGCCTGGTTCCTCTGGCCTACCCAGTACAGCCAGAAGAGGACTGGTCACCCCTCAGAGCCTGGTTCCTCTGGCCTACCCAGTACAGCCAGAAGAGGACTGGTCACCCCTCAGAGCCTGGTTCCTCTGGCCTACCCAGTACAGCCAGAAGAGGACTGGTCACCCCTCAGAGCCTGGTTCCTCTGGCCTACCCAGTACAGCCAGAAGAGGACTGGTCACCCCTCAGAGCCTGGTTCCTCTGGCCTACCCAGTACAGCCAGAAGAGGACTGGTCACCCCTCAGAGCCTGGTTCCTCTGGCCTACCCAGTACAGCCAGAAGAGGACTGGTCACCCCTCAGAGCCTGGTTCCTCTGGCCTACCCAGTACAGCCAGAAGAGGACTGGTCACCCCTCAGAGCCTGGTTCCTCTGGCCTACCCAGTACAGCCAGAAGAGGACTGGTCACCCCTCAGAGCCTGGTTCCTCTGGCCTACCCAGTACAGCCAGAAGAGGACTGGTCACCCCTCAGAGCCTGGTTCCTCTGGCCTACCCAGTACAGCCAGAAGAGGACTGGTCACCCCTCAGAGCCTGGTTCCTCTGGCCTACCCAGTACAGCCAGAAGAGGACTGGTCACCCCTCAGAGCCTGGTTCCTCTGGCCTACCCAGTACAGCCAGAAGAGGACTGGTCACCCCTCAGAGCCTGGTTCCTCTGGCCTACCCAGTACAGCCAGAAGAGGACTGGTCACCCCTCAGAGCCTGGTTCCTCTAGGTTTCTTCCTAGGTTCCTGCCTTTCTAGGGAGTTTTTCCTAGCCTTGGGGTTTTAGGCTGGTTTTCTGTACAGCACTTTGTGACATCGGCTGATGTAAAAATGTCTTTTATAAATAAATGTGATTGAAATTTGATTGATACTGATAATGTCTGATAGTTTTTGTTTAATTTACTTTGCTGTTTTTTGTCGTTGTTTCATTTATTTATTTTACTTGCTTTGTAAACACGTTTCCCAATGAAGTCCATTTGAATTGAATCGAGAGAGAGGAAGTGAGAGAGAGGAAGTGAGAGAGATTTGTTGGGTCGGAGACCAAGAAGAATGCAACTTCAGCAAGGGCATGTTCATTTCAATGGTGTGTGTGTGTGTGTGTGTGTGTGTGTGTGTGTGTGTGTGTGTGTGTGTGTGTGTGTGTGTGTGTGTGTGTGTGTGTGTGTGTGTGTGTGTGTGCGTGTGCGTGTGTGTGTGTGTGTGTGTGTGCGCATGTACGATGAGGTGAGGGCCCTTCAAAAAGCATTTGCACCCCTTGACTTTTTCCACATTTTGTTGTGTTGCAGCCTGAATTTAAAATGGATTAAACTGACATTTGGTGTCTATGGCCTCCACACAATAACCCATAATGTCAAATTGGAAATATGTTTTGTTATATTTTTTTTTTTTTACAAATGAATAAAAAATGAAAAGCTGAAATGTCTTGAGTCAATAAGTCTTCAACCCCTTTGTTATGATAAGTTCAGGAGTAAATATGTGCTTAACAAGTCACATAATAAGTTGCATGGACTCACTCTGTGTGCAATAATAGTGTTTAACATAATTTTTTAATGACTACGTCATCTCTTTACTCCACACATACAATTATCTGTAAGTCGAGCTGTGAATTTCAAACACAGATTCAACCACAAAGACCAGGGAGGGCATATATTGGTAGATGGGTAAAAAAAAACGGACGTTGAATATCCCTTTGAGCATGGTGAAGTTATTAATTACACTTTGGATGGTGTATCAATACATCCAGTCACTACAAAGATACAGGTGTACCTCCTAACTCAGTTGCCGGAGAGGAAGGAAATTGCTCAGGGATTTCACCATGAGGCCAATGGTGACTTTAAAACAGTTAAAGAGTTTAATGGCTGTGATAGAAGAAAACTGAGGATGAATCAACAACATTGTAGTTACTCCACAATACTAACCTAAATGACAGAGTGAAAAGAAGGAAGCCTGTACAGAATACAAATATGCCAAAAGATGCATCCTGTTTTCAATAATGCATTTAAGTAATACAGCAAAAAATGTGGCAACATTGGAAACAGGAGACAAAGGGCTGTGACACAGAGTTGTGATTGGAGACAACTGAGGATGGATCAAAAACATTGTCGCCAATGGTGACTTTATAACAGTTACATAGTTTAATGGCTATGATAGTTTTCTCCTAAGGCTTGATCAACACCATTGTAGTTACTACACAATACTAACCTAAATGACAGAGTGAAAAGAAGAAAGCCTGTACAGAATATAAATAATCCAAAACATGTAACTTGTTTGCAAACAAGGCACTACTGTAATACTGCAAAAAAATGTGCCAACGTAATTCACTTTTCGCCCTGAATACCAAATGTTATGTTTGGGGCAAATCCAATAAAACACATTACTGAGTACCACTCTAAATATTTTCAAGCATATTGGTGGCTGCTTCTAATCGTTAAGGACTGGGGAGTTTTTCAGGATAAAAAAGAAACAGAATGGAGTTAATCACAGGCAAAATCCTAGAGGAAAACTTGGTTCAGTTTGCTTTCCACCAGACACTGGGAGATGAATTCACCTTAAATCTACTTGAAAAGCTTTGGCAAGACCTGAGAATGGTTTTTGAGCAATGATCAGCAACCAATTTGACAGAGCTTGAAGAATTTTGTAAAGAATAATGGGCAAATGTTGCACAATCTAGGTGTGGAAAGCTCTTAGAGACTTACCCAGAAACACTCACAGCTGTAATCGCTGCTAAAAGGTGCTTCTACAGTATTGACTCATGGGTGTGAATACATACAGTATCAGTCAAAAGTTTGGACACAGCGTTGCACACTCTTGGAATTCTGTCAACCAGCTTCATGACGTAGTCACCTGGAATGCATTTGAATTAACAGGTGTGCCTTCTTAAAAAGTTAATTTGTGGAATTTGTTTCCTTCTTAATGCGTTTGAGCCAATCAGTTGTGTTGTGACAAGGTAGGGGTGGTATACAGAAGATAGCCCTATATGGTAAAAGACCAAGTCCATATTACGTCAAGAACAGCTCAAATAAGCAAAGAGAAACGACAGGCCATTATTACTTTAAGACATGAAGGTCAGTCAGTCTGGAACATTTCAAGAACTTTGAATGTTTCTTCAAGTGCAGTCGCAAAAACCATCAAGTGCTATAATGAAACTGGCTCTCATGAGGACCGCCACAGGAATGGAAGACCCAGAATTACCTCTGCTGCAGAGCGTTTCATTAGAGTTAACTGCACCTCAGATTGCAGCCCCCCAAAAAAATGCTTCACAGTGTTCAAATAAGATATATCTCAACATCAACTGTTCAGAGGAGAGTGTGTGAATCAGGCCTTCATGGTTGAATTGCTGCAAAGAAACCACTACTAAAAGGCACCAATAATAACAAGAGACTTGCTTGAGCCAATAAACATAAGCAATGGACTGGTGGAAATCTGTCATTTGGTCTGATTTGGTCCTTTGGTCAAGTTTCTTTTTTTAAATATTTTTTTATTTAACATTTACTTATTTACAATGACGGCCTACCGGGGAACAGTGCCTAAACTGCCTTGTTTAGGGGCAGAACGACATATTTTCCCTCTTGTCAGCTCGGGGATTCGATCCAGCAACTAGGCTACCTACCGCCCCAAAATGGTAACGTCTACACCTGCATTGCTTGCTGTTTGGAGTTTTAGGCTGGGTTTCTGTACAGCACTTTGTGACATCTGCTGATGTGAAAAAGGCTTTATAAATACATTTGATTGATTGATTAATGAGTCCAAATGTTTGATTTTTGGTTCCAACTGTCGTGTCTTTGTGAGACACTGAGCAAGTTGAACGGATGATCTCTGCATGTGTAATTTCCACTGTGAAGCATGGAGGAGGAGGTGCAATGGTGCTTTGCTGGTGACACTGTCAGTGAGATGGTTTGGGATGATTTGGACCACAGAGTGAAGGAAAACCAGCCAATAAGTGTTCAGCATATGTGGGAACTCCTCCAAGACTGTTGGAAAATCATTCCAGGTGACTACCTCATGAAGCTGGTTGAGAGAATTTCAAGAGTGTGCAAAGCCATCATCAAGGCAAAGGGTGGCTACTTCGAAGTGTCTAAAACACTTTTTTGGGGTTACTACATGATTCCATATGTGTTATTTCATAGTTTTGATATCTTCACTATTATTCTACATTGTAGAAAATAGTACAAAATAAAAACCTTTGTATGAGTAGTTGTATCCAAACGTATGACTGACCTATATTTTCAGTAAAAAACATGTTTTCACTTTGTGTGTAGATGTGTGAGAGAAAAATAAATGTCATCCTTTTTTTTTTTTTTTTCAGGCTGTAACACAACAAAATGTGGAATACATCAAGTGGTATGTATGAATACATTCTGATGGCACTGTATCTTTCACTTGATGCCATTTATAAGTCTGCATGCAATCTGATTGATATGTGATCATGCCGAATGAAATACATAAGAGACATATACACTGAGAATGAAAAACATTAAGGACACCTGCTCTTTCCATGACATAGACTGACCAGGTGAATCCAGGTGAAAGCTATGATCCCTTATGGATGTCACGTGTTAAATCCACTACAAATCAGTGTGGATGAAGGGGAGGAGACAAGGTTAAAGAAGGTTTTTTTTAAGCCTTGAGACATGTGTGCTATTCAGAGAGTGAATGGGCAAGACAAAATATTGAATTGCCTTTGAACGAGGTATGGTAGTAGGTGCCAGGCGCACCGGTTTGTATCAAGAACTGCAACGCTGCTGGATTTTTTCCCCCACGCTCAACAGTTTCCTGTGTGTGTGTATCAAGAACGGTCCACCACTCAAGGGACATTCAGTCAACGTGACACAACTGTGGGAAGCATCGGAGTCAACATGGGCCAGCATCCCTGTGGAATGACACCTTGTAGTGTCCATGCCCTGACAAATTGAGGCTGTTCTGAGGGCAAAAGCCCATAGTGTAGATGTTCCTGGACTGTCATTAGGGCCTACTTTATAAACAGATCAGATATAGAAATACCAACATGCTACAGAAGGAATAGAATGTTGGCTAATAGTGTTTTTTCAATCAATCAATGTATCAATCAAACGTATTGTAATGAAACAGGCAGGGAGCAGGTCTCGAACCCTCGACCTTCTAGCCCGAGGTCCGGGGCGCTATCGACTCTGCCGCAAAAGCATGCTCGAGCGGCACAGTCGATTTCCGCGCTTATAAACCATGGGTCGTTAGTATTAACAAAGCCTTTTTTTGTCACAAAATGCTTTGCCTCAATGTGCTTTACAGGTCACTTTGTTATAGGCAAATGGCTATAAGGTTTGCACTATTAAGTTTTTTTTGGAGAACTGAATGTATTAATGAATAAAACAAAACGTTTTGATTTTCCCTCCCAGATGAATAACTTCCTATATCATCCCGGGACAGTGTGGTGGGGTTAGAGGTCAGAAACTGAGACCGACTCCCCGTTTACCGAATCTGTTTCTCTACGGTTCTGCTGCTGCTGCATCCCGGGACAATGTGACCCTGCACGGATCACCTTCATTAGCTAGTTGGAAACCGTTACGAAGTTTGGTCGGTCGACGTGCACGGTTGAGCATTTCGAGAGTAGTGCCCACATAGCGTCCCCTGCTGCGTTATAGCGACCCATTTAAACGGCTGCAGCTTGCCACAGCAGCGGGAGGTAAGATAAAAGGGGCGCTGCCGGTTAGCATCATGTGTCTCCATTAGCATGCCATTATCTCCCACCTCGGCTAAATCAAGATAATTTTGGTGCAAAGTTCTCTGGTTTATGACCTAATTAGCGTGCGCTAGTTATTGGTGCAGGGTGGATGCAATGAGTTAGCTAGTTTTACAACTTAGCTAAAGTTTGCTACTTTTAATAGCTTGAAGTTACTGTCAACAGATTATAGATAGCTAGCAAGCTAATAATTAGCTAGCATGATAAGCTAACCATATAACCGAACCAGACTGCAGCACGTCAGTGAAAGTGACTGGCGCATCTCACCTGGCAAATGGCTAACAACAAGCTAACTTGATAGCTAGTTAGCTAACTTATTTAGCAACAGGCAACGTCTAATTTAACTACAAACTTTGATCATATTTGAAGTGAAGTTGCTAGCTAGCTGGCTAGTTGACTACAGTGTCATTTCCTCCCTCGTCCCTACACCGCATCATCAATTGTCGCCTACCTCTCCCCGGGAGCTCCATCGAGCCATGCGACAGTGGTGCCTTCCGGCTGCGGCACCGCGAACCGAACCTCTGCCCACAGGGTGCCACTCACCCCCGCTATCAGGTAGGCTGCAGTCTGGCACTGTAATGCCATGGGCAGGGGTAATGACACTCATTATTTTATTTTACAATCAATGCACAGATTTAATTATTCATGTCAGTACATAGCTAGCATTCAACATCATGCCAATAAATACATAGGTTATTTCGGAAAGTATTCAGACCCCTTGACTTTTTCCAAAATGTGTTATGTTACAGCCTTATCTAAAATAGATTCAAAATACCCATAAACCTCATAATGACAGCAAAAACTGTTTTTTAGAAAAAATTAAAGGAAATATGATATTGACGTAAGTATTCAGACTCTTTGCTCAGTACTTTGTTGAAGCACCTTTTGGCAGCGATTACAGCCTCTAGTCTTCTTGGGTATGACACTACAAGCTTGGCACACCTGTATTTGGGGAGTTTCTCGCATTCTTCTCTGCAGATCCTCTCAAGCTCTGTCAGGTTGTATGGGGAGCGTCGCTGCACAGCTATTTTGAGGTCTCTCCAGAGATGTTCGGTCGGGTTCTGGCTGTGCCACTCAAGGACATTCAGAGACTTGTCCCGAAGCCACTCCTGCTTTGTCTTGGCCTTGTGTTTAGGGTTGTTGTCCTGTTGGAAGGTGAACCTTCGCCTCAGTCTGAGGTCCTAAGCACTCTGGAGCAGGTTTTCATCAAGTATCTCTCTCTACTTTGCTCTGGTCATCTTTCCCTCAAACCTGACTAGTCTCCCAGTCCCTGCCGCTGAAAAACATCCCCACAGCATGATGCTGCCACCACCATGCTTCACTGTAGGGATGGTGCCAGGTTTTCTCCAGACGTGATGCTTGGCATTCAGGCCAAAGAGTTCAATCTTGGTTTCATCAGACCAGAGAATCTTGTTTCTCATGGTCTGAGATTCTTTAGGTGCCTTCTGGCAAACTCCAAGCAGTCGGTCATGTGCCTTTTAATGACAAGTGGCTTCCTTCTGGCCACTCTACCATAAAGGCCTGTTTGGTGGAGTGCTGCAGAGATGGTTGTCTTTCTGGAAGGTTCTCCCATCTCCACAGAGGAACTCTGGAGCGCTGTCAGAGTGACCATCGGGTTCTTGGTCACCTCCCTGACCAAGGCCCTTCTCCCCCGATTTGCTCAATTTGGCCGGGCGGCTAGCTATAGGAAAACCACCAAGAGTTCTAAACTTCTTCTGTTTAATAATGATGGAGGCCACTGTGTTCCTGGGGACCTTCAATGCAGCATATCCTTCCCCGGATCGGTGCCTCTACTAAATCCTGTCTCTGAGCTCTACAGACAATTCCTTCGACCTCATGGCTTGGTTTTTGCTCTGACATGCACTGTCAACTGTGGGACCTTATATAGACAGGTGTGTGCCTTTCCAGATCATGTCCAATCCATTTAATTTACCACAGGTGGACTCCAATCAAGTTGTAGAAACATCTCAAGGATGATCAATGGAAACAGGATGCACCTGAGCTCCATTTCAAATCTCATAGCAAAGGGTCTGAATACTTATGTCAAGTTATTTCTGTTTTCTATTTTTAATAATTGTGCAAACATTTCTTAACCTGTTTTCGCTTTGTCCTTATGGGGGTATTGTGTGTAGATTGATGAGGAATTGTACTTATTTAATCCATTTTAGAACAAGGCTGTAATCTAACAACATTTGGAAAAAATGGAAGGGGTCTGAATAATTTCCGAATACACTATATAACTTAATGAGTAATCAGGCTGTGAATCAGCACTGTCTTATGCCCAGGACAAATATGTAAGTGTTGTGACTGTGCCAAAGTTCAGCCCGCAGCTAGGCATTTACATTAACAGTTCTGACTTTTTACTTTTATGTTTACCGAGGCCTCAGTTAAAGTAAGTCGGAGATGTTAAATGTTAATATAGATGCCTAGTTCCGGGACAAGGGAAGCCAGATTTGTGAACTAGGCATGTCTATTTTAACCCGTTAGATGTCAGGATGGAGTGTTGTGAGGTGGAGCCACGCTATACCATCGAGCAGATCGACCTCCTCCAGCGTCTCCGTCTCTCAGGGATGACCAAGCCACAGATCATCCAGGCTTTGGCGTCCCTAGAGCGGCTAGATCCCGACCAGCGCCCCCCGTACTGCAACGACACACACACCGCCAACCCCATAACCAACACTACCCCTAGCACAGCCTCTGTCCCAGCCCCCTCCTCCTCTTCCTCCTCTTCTTCCTCCCTCTCCCTGGCCTCCGTCACCACGCAGACACCCGGGCTGGATGGCGCCTCCATGTCGCCTAGCAACAGCTACGAAACCTCGCCCCCGCCGCTGTACCCCCCGGCAGTCGGAGTTCAGAGGTCATTCAGCTATGACATCATGGCGGAGGAGGACTGGGACCTGGAGGAGAAGGTTGAGGAGTACATGAGGTGAGGAGGGGGCAAGAGGGCAGTTTGAGAGAGTGCTAGCGGAACCCCTCGCCAACAGCCAATGAAATTGCAGGGCGCCAAATACAAATCAAGAGAAATCTCATAAATCAAATTTCTCAAACATACAAGTATTAGGCACCATTTTAAAGATACAATTCTCGTTAATCCAGCCACAGTGTCTGATTTCAAAAATGCTTTACAGCGAAAGCTCCACAAACGATTATGTTAGGTCACCACCAAGTCATAGAAAAACCCAGCCATTTTTCCAGCCAAAGAGAGGAGTCACAAAAAGCACAAATAGAGATAAAATGAATCACTAACCTTTGATGATCTTCATCAGATGACACTCATAGGACTTCATGTTACACAATACATGTATGTTTTGTTCGATAAACTGCATATTTATATTCAAAAATCTCATTTTACTTTGGCGTGTTATGTTCAGTAGTTCCAAAAACATCCGGTGATTTTGCAGAGAGCCACATCAATTTACAGAAATACTCATTATAAATGTTGATGAAAATACAAGTGTTATGCATGGAATTTTAGATCCACTTCTCCTTAATGCAACCGCTATGTCAGATTTCAAAAAAACTTTACGGAAAAAGCAAATCATGCAATAATATGGAGCTCAGAGCCCAAACCAGCCAAAATAAATATCCGCCATGTTGCGCAGTCAACATTAGTCAGAAATAGCATTATAAATATTCACTCTCCTTTGATGATCTTCATCAGAATGCACTCCCAGGAATCCCAGTTCCACAATAAATGTTTGATTTGTTCCATAAAGTCCATCATTTATGTCCATATTCCTCCTTTTGTTAGGGAGTTTAGTAAACAAATCGAAACTTACGAGGCGCGGGCAAGTCCAGCGGAAATGTCGGACGAGAATTCCAAAAAGTTATATTACTGTTCGTAGAAACAAATCAAGCTAATAATAATATGCATATATTAGCATCTGGGACTGAGTAGGAGGCAGTTTACTCTGGGCATGCTTTTCATCCAAACGAGAAAATGCTGCCCTCTAGCCATAAGAAGTTAATGGAGACAGGAAAGGAGAAAGGATATGTTGGCCTATAGGACAGTAATGAGGAGAGGTGTGGACCTATAGGATAGTAATGAGGAGAGGTGTGGACCTATAGGATAGTAATGAGGAGAGGTGTGGACCTATAGGATAGTAATGAGGAGAGGTGTGGACCTATAGGATAGTAATGAGGAGAGGTGTGGACCTATAGGATAGTAATGAGGAGAGGTGTGGACCTATAGGATAGTAATGAGGAGAGGTGTGGACCTATAGGATAGTAATGAGGAGAGGTGTGGACCTATAGGATAGTAATGAGGAGAGGTGTGGACCTATAGGATAGTAATGAAAAGAGGTAAAGGCCTATAGGATAGTAATGAGGAGAGATGTGGACCTATAGGATAGTAATGAGGAGAGGTGTGGACCTATAGGACAGTAATGAGGAGAGGTAAAGGCCAATAAGACAGTAATGAGGAGAGGTAAAGGCCTATAGGACAGTAATGAAAAGAGGTAAAGGCCTATAGGACAGTAATGAAAAGAGGTAAAGGCCTATAGGACAGTAATGAAAAGAGGTAAAGGCCTATAGGACAGTAATGAGGAGAGGTGTGGGCCTATAGGATAGTAATGAGAGGTAAAGGCCTATAGGACAGTAATGAGGAGAGGTAAAGGCCAATAAGACAGTAATGAGGAGAGGTAAAGGCCTATAGGACAGTAATGAGGAGAGGTAAAGGCCTATAGGACAGTAATGAGGAGAGGTATAGGCCTATAGGATAGTAATGAGGAGAGGTAAAGGCCTATAGGATAGTAATGAGGAGAGGTGTGGGCCTATAGGACAGTAATGAGGAGAGGAAAAGGCCAATAAGACAGTAATGAGGAGAGATGTGGACCTATAGGATAGTAATGAGGAGAGGTAAAGGCCTATAGGATAGTAATGAAAAGAGGTAAAGGCCTATAGGACAGTAATGAGGAGAGGTGTGGACCTATAGGACAGTAATGAGGAGAGGTATAGGCCTACTGCTTAAAGAGATGGCAGAAGACGATTAGGAGAGAATAGCGAAACATGACAAAGCGAAGGATGGTTATTTGAGGTGAACACAGTAAGAGAGAGAGACTAGTCTTGGAGAGGAGGATGATTATACCATTACCAGATAACGACCAGAGTCCCTGGTGACGATGACTTATTCTCCTACTGTTAGCTGTTAGCCTGGCTAATTAGGGTCAGGTGTGTAGGGAGGGGCGGGTAACGACATTATTGCATCCAGGCAATCATACATATCTACCTCCATCACGCCAGTATCATTGTTACTATGGTAATGACCCTGTATATAGTCACCTTACCCCTATACATATCTACCTCCATCACTCCAGTATCATTGTTAATATGGTACTGACCCTGTATATAGTCACCTTACCCCTATACATATCTACCTCCATCACTCCAGTATCATTGTTACTATGGTAATGACCCTGTATATAGTCACCTTACCCCTATACATATCTACCTCCATCACTCCAGTATCATTGTTAATATGGTACTGACCCTGTATATAGTCACCTTACCCCTATACATATCTACCTCCATCACTCCAGTATCATTGTTAATATGGTACTGACCCTGTATATAGTCACCTTACCCCTATACATATCTACCTCCATCACTCCAGTATCATTGTTACTATGGTAATGACCCTGTATATAGTCACCTTACCCCTATACATATCTACCTCCATCACGCCAGTATCATTGCTACTATGGTAATGACCCTGTATATAGTCACCTTACCCCTATACATATATACCTCCATCACGCCAGTATCATTGTTACTATGGTAATGACCCTGTATATAGTCACCTTACCCCTATACATATCTACCTCCATCACTCCAGTATCATTGTTACTATGGTAATGACCCTGTATATAGTCACCTTACCCCTATACATATCTACCTCCATCACTCCAGTATCCCTGTACATTGTTAATATGGTACTGACCCTGTATATAGTCACCTTTACCCCTATACATATCTACCTCCATCACTCCAGTATCCCTGTACATTGTTAATATGGTAATGACCCTGTATATAGTCACCTTACCCCTATACATATCTACCTCCATCACTCCAGTATCCCTGTACATTGTTAATATGGTACTGACCCTGTATATAGTCACCTTCCCCCAATACATATCTACCTCCATCACTCCAGTATCCCTGTACATTGTTACTATGGTACTGACCCTGTATATAGTCACCTTCCCCCTATACATATCTACCTCCATCACTCCAGTATCATTGTTACTATGGTAATGACCCTGTATATAGTCACCTTACCCCTATACATATCTACCTCCATCACTCCAGTATCATTGTTAATATGGTAATGACCCTGTATATAGTCACCTTACCCCTATACATATCTACCTCCATCACTCCAGTATCATTGTTACTATGGTAATGACCCTGTATATAGTCACCTTACCCCTATACATATCTACCTCCATCACTCCAGTATCCCTGTACATTGTTACTATGGTACTGACCCTGTATATAGTCACCTTCCCCCTATACATATCTACCTCCATCACTCCAGTATCATTGTTACTATGGTAATGACCCTGTATATAGTCACCTTACCCCTATACATATCTACCTCCATCACTCCAGTATCATTGTTAATATGGTAATGACCCTGTATATAGTCACCTTACCCCTATACATATCTACCTCCATCACTCCAGTATCATTGTTACTATGGTAATGACCCTGTATATAGTCACCTTACCCCTATACATATCTACCTCCATCACTCCAGTATCATTGTTACTATGGTAATGACCCTGTATATAGTCACCTTACCCCTATACATATCTACTTCCATCACTCCAGTATCATTGTTACTATGGTAATGACCCTGTATATAGTCACCTTACCCCTATACATATCTACCTCCATCACTCCAGTATCATTGTTACTATGGTAATGACCCTGTATATAGTCACCTTACCCCTATACATATCTACTTCCATCACTCCAGTATCCCTGTACATTGTTAATATGGTACTGACCCTGTATATAGTCACCTTCCCCCTATACATATCTACCTCCATCACTCCAGTATCATTGTTACTATGGTAATGACCCTGTATATAGTCACCTTACCCCTATACATATCTACCTCCATCACTCCAGTATCATTGTTACTATGGTAATGACCCTGTATATAGTCACCTTACCCCTATACATATCTACCTCCATCACTCCAGTATCCCTGTACATTGTTAATATGGTACTGACCCTGTATATAGTCACCTTTACCCCTATACATATCTACTTCCATCACTCCAGTATCCCTGTACATTGTTAATATGGTAATGACCCTGTATATAGTCACCTTTACCCCTATACATATCTACCTCCATCACTCCAGTATCCCTGTACATTGTTAATATGGTACTGACCCTGTATATAGTCACCTTTACCCCTATACATATCTACTTCCATCACTCCAGTATCCCTGTACATTGTTAATATGGTAATGACCCTGTATATAGTCACCTTTACCCCTATACATATCTACCTCCATCACTCCAGTATCATTGTTACTATGGTAATGACCCTGTATATAGTCACCTTACCCCTATACATATCTACCTCCATCACTCCAGTATCATTGTTACTATGGTAATGACCCTGTATATAGTCACCTTACCCCTATACATATATACCTCCATCACTCCAGTATCATTGTTACTATGGTAATGACCCTGTATATAGTCACCTTACCCCTATACATATCTACCTCCATCACTCCAGTATCATTGTTACTATGGTAATGACCCTGTATATAGTCACCTTACCCCTATACATATCTACCTCCATCACTCCAGTATCATTGTTACTATGGTAATGACCCTGTATATAGTCACCTTACCCCTATACATATCTACCTCCATCACTCCAGTATCATTGTTACTATGGTAATGACCCTGTATATAGTCACCTTACCCCTATACATATCTACCTCCATCACTCCAGTATCATTGTTACTATGGTAATGACCCTGTATATAGTCACCTTACCCCTATACATATCTACCTCCATCACTCCAGTATCATTGTTACTATGGTAATGACCCTGTATATAGTCACCTTACCCCTATACATATCTACCTCCATCACTCCAGTATCATTGTTACTATGGTAATGACCCTGTATATAGTCACCTTACTGTATCGTGTTTTTTTCTTCTCGTATTTGTATTTCCTGTCTGTATTTGTTCTATAGATTCCTCCATTGTTGTGTTTGGAGTAAGAATGGCGTGTCGTTGTGCACGTGACTTTAAAACTATGTCCAGAAACATACAACATCTCTTTTAACATGAAATAAATGTTAGAAATACAATTTTGGGGGATTTTCAACCCCCCAAAAAAAACATATGCCAGCTAGCTAACCAACAACTCTTAACACTGTATTGGAGAGAGACAAGTCCTCCATTGTGAAAATGTATTGATGTTTTCAATAAACATTGGAGACAAAATATAGTTCACATGTTGTCAACAAACTAAGCCCTGTCTGGTTTTCTTCCCCTACGAGGTTTTAGACTTTCCAGAAACCACAGTCGCTTTGATTTTGTGTGTACGTTGTAGATGTCCAGAAATGTGGGGTCTTGAGTCATATCCTTCATCTTGTTTATCTGAAAATACAGTGGAGGGTAAAACCCATATGGTGAAGAATGTGTTCACTTCCTGTACAGTGGTTCCCAAACTGTATTTATAGTCCCCTACCCCTTCAAACATCCCAGCACCAGGATCGTGCCCTCTCAAATGTTGTTTTTTTTGCCGTCATTGTAAGCCCGCCACACACACTATACGATACATAAGAATGAGTGTGAGTTTTTGTCACAACCCGGCTCATGGGAAGTGACAAAGAGCTCTTATAGGACCAGGGCACAAATCAATAATATAATAATAATCAATCATTTTTGCTCTTTTTTTTCTCTACATATTTTCTACATATCAAACCTTATTTGTTCATCTAAAATGGTGAATAACTCCCCACAGGTTAATGAGAAGGGTGTGTTTGAAAGGAAGCCCATAACTCTGTAATGTTGGGTTTTATTGGAGAGAATCTCAGTCTTAAATCATTATCCACACAGTCTGTACCTGTATTTAGTTTTCATGCTAGTGAGGGCCGAGAATCCACTCTCACATAGGTACGTGGTTTCAAAGGGCATCAGTGTCTTAACAGCGCGATTTGCCAAGGCAAGAAACTCTGAGCGCAGACCTATCCAGAAACGGCTTCTGATTTAATTCCCGCGTACATTGAATATAGTTGCGGAGAGTCCCTGTAATCCTAGATTCAGATCATTCAGGCGAGTGAAAAAAACATCACCCAGATAGGCCAGTCGTGTGAGAAACTCGTCATCATGCAAGCGGTCAGACACGTGAAAATGATGGTGAGCAAAGAACTTTAAGCTCGTCTCTCAATTTAAAAAAACAACCCTTCACTACTTTACCCCTTGATAACCAACACACTTCTGTACGTTTGCCTCCATACGGACTGTTAGTGGAATTCCCACTAGAGACTATCGGTTAATGTGATTGGTTGTTAATTATTTGACTAGTCTACCTGTATTTGACATTGTGTTGTTATTTTGCTGAACACTAGACAGTTTAATTACATTTTTGGCAGTGAAACGAAGCTACTCAGGTGAGGAGGTCGGGGGTGGGGGGGGGGGGGGGGCATCAGCCAAATGTATAGCCCCTTTGGAAAATCTAAATGGACTGTTTGAAAATGTGAATCACATTTTTTATTTGGCGTACCCCAGACGGCATTAGTAGATTCACATTAGTGCAGATGTGAGGAGGCAGGAAGTGTGTGGTCTCTTCTTTAAATCAAAGGTTATTGGTCACATACACATATTTAGCAGATGTTATTGCGGGTGTAGCTAAATGCTTGTGTTCCTAGCTCCGACAGAGTAGTAGTATCTAACGATACACACATCTAAAAGTAAAATAATGGAATTTATAAATATTAGATTGAGCAATGTCGGAGTGGCATTGACTAAAATACAGTAGAATAGAATACAGTATATACATATGAGATGAGTAAAGCAGTATGTAAAAATTAAAGTGACCAGTGATTCCCTGTCTGTAGGCAGCAGTCTCTAAGGTGGAGGGTTGAGTAACATTATTAAAGTGACCAGTGATTCCCTGTCTGTATAGAGGGCAGCAGCCTCTAAGGTGCAGGGTGGAGTAACATTATTAAAGTGACCAGTGATTCCATGTTTGTATATGGGGCAGCAGTCTCTAAGGTGCAGGGTTGAGTAACATTATTAAAGTGACCAGTGATTCCCTGTCTGTATAGAGGGCAGCAGTCTCTAAGGTGCAGGGTTGAGTAACATTATTAAAGTGACCAGTGATTCCATGTCTGTATATGGGGCAGCAGTCTCTAAGGTGCAGGGTGGAGTAACATTATTAAAGTGTGATTCCATGTCTATGTATAGAGGGCAGCAGTCTCTAAGGTGCAGGGTTGAGTAACATTATTAAAGTGACCAGTGATTCCCTGTCTGTATATGGGGCAGCAGCCTCTAAGGTGCAGGGTTGAGTAACATTATTAAAAGTGACCAATGATTCCCTGTCTGTATAGAGGGCAGCAGTCTCTAAGGTGCAGGGTTGAGTAACATTATTAAAGTGTGATTCCATGTCTATGTATAGAGGGCAGCAGTCTCTAAGGTGCAGGGTTGAGTAACATTATTAAAGTGGCCAGTGATTCCCTGTCTGTATAGAGGGCAGCAGTCTCTAAGGTGCAGGGTGGAGTAACATTATTAAAGTGACCAGTGATTCCCTGTCTGTATATGGGGCAGCAGTCTCTAAGGTGCAGGGTTGAGTAACATTATTAAAGTGACCAGTGATTCCCTGTCTGTATATGGGGCAGCAGTCTCTAAGGTGCAGGGTTGAGTAACATTATTAAAGTGACCAGTGATTCCCTGTCTGTATATGGGGCAGCAGTCTCTAAGGTGCAGGGTTGAGTAACCAGGTGGAAGCCGGTTAGTGATGGCTATTTAACAAGTCTGATGGCCTTGAGATAGAAGTTGTTTTTCAGTCTCTCGGTCCCAGATTTGATGCACCTGTACTGACCTCGCCTTCTGGATGATAGCGGGGTGAACAGGCTGTGACTCGGGTGGTTGATTATCTTTTTGGCCTTCCTGTCACATCGGGTGCTGTAGGTGTCCTGGAGGGCAGGTAGTTTGCCCCCGGTGATGCGTTGTGCAGACCTCACCACCCTCTGGAGAGCCCTGCGGTCGCGGGGCGGAGCAGTTGCCGTACCAGGCGGTGATACAGCCCGACAGGATGCTCTCGATTGTGCGTCTGTTGAGGGAGAGGGTATTTTCCTGGCACCACTCTGCTAGGGCCCTCACCTCCTCCCTGTAGACTGTCTCGTCATTTGTTGGTAATCGGTCCTACTCTGGTTGTGTCGTCTGCTAACCCTGTGGTGCCTGTTCTTGTAGGAGGGACAGTAACCTGGTGAAGGAGGAAATCAAGGCCTTCCTCAACAACCGTAGGATCTCCCAGGCCATCGTAGGACAGGTTACAGGTAATACATCTATTCTGCTCAGACAGCTTTCACTGTACCTGTGGCATCTTTTTCTTGTAGGTATTGTTGACGTCGTTTTGTTTCACTATTACTGTCTTTCTGTCTAGGATATTTTCTAATACGTTCACCCTGGCTCTCTTCTCCTTCCCTCATTCTGTTCTCCTTCTCATCTGCTCTCCTTCTCCACTCTTTCTCCTCTCCTCTCTTCTCTCTAGGTATCAGTCAGTTACATCTCCTCTCTTCTCTCTAGGTATCAGTCAGTTACATCTCCTCTCCTCTCCTCTCTAGGTATCAGTCAGTTACATCTCCTCTCTTCTCTCTAGGTATCAGTCAGTTACATCTCCTCTCCTCTCTTCTCTCTAGGTATCAGTCAGTTACATCTCCTCTCCTCTCTCTAGGTATCAGTCAGTTACATCTCCTCTCCTCTCTCTAGGTATCAGTCAGTTACATCTCCTCTCCTCTCTAGGTATCAGTCAGTTACATCTCTTCTCTCTAGGTATCAGTCAGTTACATCTCCTCTCTTCTCTCTAGGTATCAGTCAGTTACATCTCCTCTCCTCTCTTCTCTCTAGGTATCAGTCAGTTACATCTCCTCTCTTCTCTCTAGGTATCAGTCAGTTACATCTCCTCTCCTCTCTTCTCTCTAGGTATCAGTCAGTTACATCTCCTCTCTTCTCTCTAGGTATCAGTCAGTTACATCTCCTCTCTTCTCTCTAGGTATCAGTCAGAGTTACATCTCCTCTCTTCTCTCTAGGTATCAGTCAGTTACATCTCCTCTCCTCTCTCTAGGTATCAGTCAGTTACATCTCCTCTCTTCTCTCTAGGTATCAGTCAGTTACATCTCCTCTCTTCTCCTCTCTAGGTATCAGTCAGTTACATCTCCTCTCTTCTCTCTAGGTATCAGTCAGTTACATCTCCTCTCCTCTCTTCTCTCTAGGTATCAGTCAGTTACATCTCCTCTCTAGGTATCAGTCAGTTACATCTCCTCTCTTCTCTCTAGGTATCAGTCAGTTACATCTCCTCTCTTCTCTCTAGGTATCAGTCAGTTACATCTCCTCTCCTCTCTCTAGGTATCAGTCAGTTACATCTCCTCTCCTCTCTTCTCTCTAGGTATCAGTCAGTTACATCTCCTCTCCTCTCTAGGTATCAGTCAGTTACATCTCCTCTCCTCTCTAGGTATCAGTCAGTTACATCTCCTCTCCTCTCTAGGTATCAGTCAGTTACATCTCCTCTCTTCTCTCTAGGTATCAGTCAGTTACATCTCCTCTCTTCTCTCTAGGTATCAGTCAGTTACATCTCCTCTCCTCTTTCTAGGTATCAGTCAGTTACATCTCCTCTCTTCTCTCTAGGTATCAGTCAGTTACATCTCCTCTCTTCTCTCTAGGTATCAGTCAGTTACATCTCCTCTCTCTAGGTATCAGTCAGTTACATCTCCTCTCCTCTCTCTAGGTATCAGTCAGTTACATCTCTTCTCTCTAGGTATCAGTCAGTTACATCTCCTCTCCTCTCTCTAGGTATCAGTCTGTTACATCTCCTCTCTTCTCTCTAGGTATCAGTCAGTTACATCTCCTCTCCTCTCTCTAGGTATCAGTCAGTTACATCTCCTCTCCTCTCTCTAGGTATCAGTCAGTTACATCTCCTCTCCTCTCTCTAGGTATCAGTCAGTTACATCTCTTCTCCTCTCTTCTCTCTAGGTATCAGTCAGTTACATCTCCTCTCTTCTCTCTAGGTATCAGTCAGTTACATCTCCTCTCTTCTCTCTAGGTATCAGTCAGTTACATCTCCTCTCCTCTCTTCTCTCTAGGTATCAGTCAGTTACATCTCCTCTCTTCTCTCTAGGTATCAGTCAGTTACATATCCTCTCTTCTCTCTAGGTATCAGTCAGTTACATCTCCTCTCTTCTCTCTAGGTATCAGTCAGTTACATCTCCTCTCTTCTCCTCTCTAGGTATCAGTCAGTTACATCTCCTCTCTTCTCCTCTCTAGGTATCAGTCAGTTACATCTCCTCTCCTCTCTTCTCTCTAGGTATCAGTCAGTTACATCTCCTCTCCTCTCCTCTAGGTATCAGTCAGTTACATCTCCTCTCCTCTCCTCTAGGTATCAGTCAGTTACATCTCCTCTCTTCTCTCTAGGTATCAGTCAGTTACATCTCCTCTCTTCTCTCTAGGTATCAGTCAGTTACATCTCCTCTCCTCTCCTCTCTAGGTATCAGTCAGTTACATCTCCTCTCCTCTCTAGGTATCAGTCAGTTACATCTCCTCTCTTCTCTCTAGGTATCAGTCAGTTACATCTCCTCTCTTCTCTCTAGGTATCAGTCAGTTACATCTCCTCTCTAGGTATCAGTCAGTTACATCTCCTCTCTTCTCTCTAGGTATCAGTCAGAGTTACATCTCCTCTCTTCTCTCTAGGTATCAGTCAGTTACATCTCCTCTCTTCTCTCTAGGTATCAGTCAGAGTTACATCTCCTCTCTTCTCTCTAGGTATCAGTCAGTTACATCTCCTCTCTTCTCTCTAGGTATCAGTCAGTTACATCTCCTCTCTTCTCTCTAGGTATCAGTCAGAGTTACATCTCCTCTCTTCTTTCTAGGTATCAGTCAGTTACATCTCCTCTCTTCTCTCTAGGTATCAGTCAGTTACATCTCCTCTCTTCTCTCTAGGTATCAGTCAGTTACATCTCCTCTCTTCTCTCTAGGTATCAGTCAGTTACATCTCCTCTCTTCTCTCTAGGTATCAGTCAGTTACATCTCCTCTCCTCTCTAGGTATCAGTCAGTTACATCTCCTCTCCTCTCTTCTCTCTAGGTATCAGTCAGTTACATCTCCTCTCCTCTCTCTAGGTATCAGTCAGTTACATCTCCTCTCTTCTCTCTAGGTATCAGTCAGTTACATCTCCTCTCTTCTCTCTAGGTATCAGTCAGTTACATCTCCTCTCTTCTCTCTAGGTATCAGTCAGAGTTACATCTCCTCTCTTCTCTCTAGGTATCAGTCAGAGTTACATCTCCTCTCTTCTCTCTAGGTATCAGTCAGAGTTACATCTCCTCTCCTCTCTAGGTATCAGTCAGTTACATCTCCTCTCCTCTCTCTAGGTATCAGTCAGAGTTACATCTCCTCTCCTCTCTAGGTATCAGTCAGTTACATCTCCTCTCCTCTCTCTAGGTATCAGTGAGAGTTACATCTCCTCTCCTCTCTCTAGGTATCAGTCAGTTACATCTCCTCTCCTCTCTCTAGGTATCAGTGAGAGTTACATCTCCTCTCTTCTCTCTAGGTATCAGTCAGTTACATCTCCTCTCTTCTCTCTAGGTATCAGTCAGAGTTACATCTCCTCTCTTCTCTCTAGGTATCAGTCAGCGTTACATCTCCTCTCTTCTCTCTAGGTATCAGTCAGAGTTACATCTCCTCTCCTCTCTCTAGGTATCAGTCAGTTACATCTCCTCTCTTCTCTCTAGGTATCAGTCAGAGTTACATCTCCTCTCTTCTCTCTAGGTATCAGTCAGAGTTACATCTCCTCTCTTCTCTCTAGGTATCAGTCAGAGTTACATCTCCTCTCTTCTCTCTAGGTATCAGTCAGAGTTACATCTCCTCTCTTCTCTCTAGGTATCAGTCAGTTACATCTCCTCTCTTCTCTCTAGGTATCAGTCAGTTACATCTCCTCTCCTCTCTCTAGGTATCAGTCAGTTACATCTCCTCTCCTCTCTCTAGGTATCAGTCAGTTACATCTCCTCTCCTCTCTAGGTATCAGTCAGTTACATCTCCTCTCCTCTCTTCTCTCTAGGTATCAGTCAGTTACATCTCCTCTCCTCTCTTCTCTCTAGGTATCAGTCAGTTACATCTCCTCTCCTCTCTAGGTATCAGTCAGTTACATCTCCTCTCTTCTCTCTAGGTATCAGTCAGTTACATCTCCTCTCCTCTCTCTAGGTATCAGTCAGTTACATCTCCTCTCCTCTCTCTAGGTATCAGTCAGTTACATCTCCTCTCCTCTCTCTAGGTATCAGTCAGTTACATCTCCTCTCTTCTCTCTAGGTATCAGTCAGTTACATCTCCTCTCTTCTCTCTAGGTATCAGTCAGTTACATCTCCTCTCTTCTCTCTAGGTATCAGTCAGAGTTACATCTCCTCTCTTCTCTCTAGGTATCAGTCAGAGTTACATCTCCTCTCTTCTCTCTAGGTATCAGTCAGAGTTACATCTCCTCTCCTCTCTAGGTATCAGTCAGTTACATCTCCTCTCCTCTCTCTAGGTATCAGTGAGAGTTACATCTCCTCTCCTCTCTCTAGGTATCAGTCAGTTACATCTCCTCTCTTCTCTCTAGGTATCAGTCAGTTACATCTCCTCTCTTCTCTCTAGGTATCAGTCAGAGTTACATCTCCTCTCTTCTCTCTAGGTATCAGTCAGCGTTACATCTCCTCTCTTCTCTCTAGGTATCAGTCAGAGTTACATCTCCTCTCCTCTCTCTAGGTATCAGTCAGTTACATCTCCTCTCTTCTCTCTAGGTATCAGTCAGAGTTACATCTCCTCTCTTCTCTCTAGGTATCAGTCAGAGTTACATCTCCTCTCTTCTCTCTAGGTATCAGTCAGAGTTACATCTCCTCTCTTCTCTCTAGGTATCAGTCAGAGTTACATCTCCTCTCTTCTCTCTAGGTATCAGTCAGTTACATCTCCTCTCTTCTCTCTAGGTATCAGTCAGTTACATCTCCTCTCCTCTCTCTAGGTATCAGTCAGTTACATCTCCTCTCCTCTCTAGGTATCAGTCAGTTACATCTCCTCTCCTCTCTTCTCTCTAGGTATCAGTCAGTTACATCTCCTCTCCTCTCTTCTCTCTAGGTATCAGTCAGTTACATCTCCTCTCCTCTCTAGGTATCAGTCAGTTACATCTCCTCTCTTCTCTCTAGGTATCAGTCAGTTACATCTCCTCTCTTCTCTCTAGGTATCAGTCAGTTACATCTCCTCTCCTCTCTCTAGGTATCAGTCAGTTACATCTCCTCTCCTCTCTTCTCTCTAGGTATCAGTCAGTTACATCTCCTCTCCTCTCTAGGTATCAGTCAGTTACATCTCCTCTCCTCTCTAGGTATCAGTCAGTTACATCTCCTCTCCTCTCTCTAGGTATCAGTCAGTTACATCTCCTCTCTTCTCTCTAGGTATCAGTCAGTTACATCTCCTCTCTTCTCTCTAGGTATCAGTCAGTTACATCTCCTCTCTCTAGGTATCAGTCAGTTACATCTCCTCTCCTCTCTCTAGGTATCAGTCAGTTACATCTCTTCTCTCTAGGTATCAGTCAGTTACATCTCCTCTCCTCTCTCTAGGTATCAGTCAGTTACATCTCCTCTCTTCTCTCTAGGTATCAGTCAGTTACATATCCTCTCCTCTCTCTAGGTATCAGTCAGTTACATCTCCTCTCCTCTCTCTAGGTATCAGTCAGTTACATCTCCTCTCTTCTCTCTAGGTATCAGTCAGTTACATCTCCTCTCTTCTCTCTAGGTATCAGTCAGTTACATCTCCTCTCTTCTCTCTAGGTATCAGTCAGTTACATCTCCTCTCCTCTCTTCTCTCTAGGTATCAGTCAGTTACATCTCCTCTCTTCTCTCTAGGTATCAGTCAGTTACATATCCTCTCTTCTCTCTAGGTATCAGTCAGTTACATCTCCTCTCTTCTCTCTAGGTATCAGTCAGTTACATCTCCTCTCTTCTCTCTAGGTATCAGTCAGTTACATCTCCTCTCTTCTCCTCTCTAGGTATCAGTCAGTTACATCTCCTCTCCTCTCTTCTCTCTAGGTATCAGTCAGTTACATCTCCTCTCCTCTCCTCTAGGTATCAGTCAGTTACATCTCCTCTCCTCTCTTCTCTCTAGGTATCAGTCAGTTACATCTCCTCTCTTCTCTCTAGGTATCAGTCAGTTACATCTCCTCTCTTCTCTCTAGGTATCAGTCAGTTACATCTCCTCTCCTCTCCTCTCTAGGTATCAGTCAGTTACATCTCCTCTCTTCTCTCTAGGTATCAGTCAGTTACATCTCCTCTCTTCTCTCTAGGTATCAGTCAGTTACATCTCCTCTCCTCTCTTCTCTCTAGGTATCAGTCAGTTACATCTCCTCTCCTCTCTCTAGGTATCAGTCAGAGTTACATCTCCTCTCTTCTCTCTAGGTATCAGTCAGTTACATCTCCTCTCTTCTCTCTAGGTATCAGTCAGTTACATCTCCTCTCTAGGTATCAGTCAGTTACATCTCCTCTCTTCTCTCTAGGTATCAGTCAGTTACATCTCCTCTCTTCTCTCTAGGTATCAGTCAGAGTTACATCTCCTCTCTTCTCTCTAGGTATCAGTCAGTTACATCTCCTCTCCTCTCCTCTCTCTAGGTATCAGTCAGTTACATCTCCTCTCCTCTCCTCTCTCTAGGTATCAGTCAGTTACATCTCCTCTCTTCTCTCTAGGTATCAGTCAGTTACATCTCCTCTCTTCTCTCTAGGTATCAGTCATTTACATCTCCTCTCTTCTCTCTAGGTATCAGTCAGTTACATCTCCTCTCCTCTCTTCTTTCTAGGTATCAGTCAGTTACATCTCCTCTCTTCTCTAGGTATCAGTCAGTTACATCTCCTCTCTTCTCTCTAGGTATCAGTCAGTTACATCTCCTCTCCTCTCCTCTCTCTAGGTATCAGTCAGTTACATCTCATCTCCTCTCTTCTCTCTAGGTATCAGTCAGTTACATCTCATCTCCTCTCTTCTCTCTAGGTATCAGTCAGTTACATCTCCTCTCCTCTCCTCTCTAGGTATCAGTCAGTTACATCTCCTCTCCTCTCCTCTCTAGGTATCAGTCAGTTACATCTCCTCTCTTCTCTCTAGGTATCAGTCAGTTACATCTCCTCTCCTCTCTTCTCTCTAGGTATCAGTCAGTTACATCTCCTCTCCTCTACTCTAGGTATCAGTCAGTTACATCTCCTCTCCTCTCTTCTCTCTAGGTATCAGTCAGTTACATCTCCTCTCTTCTCTCTAGGTATCAGTCAGTTACATCTCCTCTCTTCTCTCTAGGTATCAGTCAGTTACATCTCTCCTCTCCTCTCTAGGTGTCAGTCAGTTACATCTCCTCTCTTCTCTCTAGGTATCAGTCAGAGTTACATCTCCTCTCCTCTCTCTAGGTATCAGTCAGTTACATCTCCTCTCTTCTCTCTAGGTATCAGTCAGAGTTACATCTCCTCTCTTCTCTCTAGGTATCAGTCAGAGTTACATCTCCTCTCTTCTCTCTAGGTATCAGTCAGAGTTACATCTCCTCTCTTCTCTCTAGGTATCAGTCAGTTACATCTCCTCTCTTCTCTCTAGGTATCAGTCAGTTACATCTCCTCTCCTCTCCTCTCTCTAGGTATCAGTCAGAGTTACATCTCCTCTCCTCTCTAGGTATCAGTCAGTTACATCTCCTCTCCTCTCTCTAGGTATCAGTCAGAGTTACATCTCCTCTCTTCTCTCTAGGTATCAGTCAGAGTTACATCTCCTCTCTTCTCTCTAGGTATCAGTCAGTTACATCTCCTCTCTTCTCTCTAGGTATCAGTCAGTTACATCTCCTCTCTTCTCTCTAGGTATCAGTCAGTTACATCTCCTCTCTTCTCTCTAGGTATCAGTCAGTTACATCTCCTCTCTTCTCTCTAGGTATCAGTCAGTTACATCTCCTCTCTTCTCTCTAGGTATCAGTCAGAGTTACATCTCCTCTCTTCTCTCTAGGTATCAGTCAGTTACATCTCCTCTCTTCTCTCTAGGTATCAGTCAGTTACATCTCCTCTCCTCTCTCTAGGTATCAGTCAGAGTTATATCTCTCAGTGGTTGCTGCAGCAGGGCTTGGAGATGAGCGACTCCAAACGCAGATCTTTCTACCGCTGGTACCTGCTAGAGAAGAGCAACCCAGGTAAGAGCCACGGTAGGAGGTGGAGGCTACTGTTCGCTGGGTCTATCGAGCTAGAGGGAGGAAAGGGTTCATGTTGACTCTATGACACATGTATGGGGTCTTTTGGAAGCTGCTTGTGCCATCTGTCCATCTGTCCATTAATTTGTGTCCCATCCCTGTGACTGAGCATCGTGACACGGACGGACGTACACAAACACACACACACATACACACACACACACACAGAGTCCTGGAGGGCTGGCTAGAGTTCAGTGAAGGACAGAGATCAGGAGACAGAGATATTTATGACTCACAGAGACAAGACACAGTAGGATATAAACGGATCTGTTACTGTAGATGCTAATCGATAACGTTAAAGTCATCTGGCTTGAATGAATGTGGTTTCCATCTAGCTATGTCCTCTCCCCTGTAACTATTCCCCGGGTCGTTGCTGTAAATGAGAACGTGTTCTCAGTCAACTTACCTGGTAAAATAACGGATAAATAAAAAAAGAGAACAGCTAGCAATTACTCTAGCTGTTCCTGTTGACTTCCTGTCTTTGCGCTAACGCTAGTTAGCAATGGCTCCAGAAACTTCCCTCCGACTTCCTTCAAACTACACACAGAGACATACAAATGATATCTATGAGTGGGGCTCCCGAGTGGCGCAGCGGTCTAAGGCACTGCGTTTCAGTGCTTGAGGCGTCACTACAGACCCTGGTTCGAATCCAGGCTGTATCACAACTGGCCTTGATTCGGAGTCCCGTAGGGCGGCGCACACTTTGGACCAGCGTCGTCCGCGTTTGGCGTCATGGTAAATAAATAATAAATAAGTCGTTGTAAATAACCAAGTCAGTTAAGAACAAATTGTTAGTTTTAATAAAGGTTAAATAAAAAATAAAAAAATATGACTGGTAAAGTAGAAAAAGTGGTTAATTGCCAAAATCTTAAACTATCCCTTTTAAGACAAGCTAGAGTAGCATCGTGACCTGATGAGAGAATTAACACCAACCACAGACATGTATAGATTGATGCACGAGGAGGGTTTTCTCTACTACACGAAACGTTTCCCTCAATTCTACATCAGCAAACGACGTAGCCTTAACAATGGAATGTTTACGTCCCGCTTGTCTTTGAGTCGCCAGACAAGTGATTTTTACTCCTGTGTCAGTCACATGCATGAAATAAGCCCTCCTCACACCGTCTCCTCTCCTCTGCCGCTGTCTTCTGTGGTGCTCAGTTCAGTTGCTGCACGTGCTGGTTTTCATTCCTACGCGGCTAACAATGATAACCCTATCGCAACGCTAACAGAGAGGCTAATTCTGGATACTAATGCTAACATGTTGCCTAGCATTTCTCTATGCTTTTTTGTCTACCGAGCAGGCACTTTTAATAATTCTACAATTATTAGCTTCTTTGGCGCTAAATACCTGTTCAGAACAGAACTCAACGTTCAGTATGATTCAGCTATAAAACAAATTATGTTTTTATAAACTATATTCCTGTTGATAGCCATATAAACAGGTGATTTTGATTGACTGCAAGTATCAACTTGGCTTCTGCTAAACCTCTCAAAACGTCTCCGTATATCTGGCTTCGGCCTGACCACCGGTTTGGTTTTGTTCTGACTGAAGGGCTGAGGTGGAGTGAAAACCAGCATGGCCCGGCGGGTCTGGGCCTGGGGCTCAGTGGTCTCGGCCAGGGGCTGGGCCAAAACCTGGGCTCTGGACCCAGGGCAGCCAGGGGAGGGGACAGAGACGGGACGGGCAACGCCGCCACGGGCACCTTGGCCACTACAGCCGCGACCTCCTCCACCACCTGGGGCAGACAGAGAGAGCTGCTGATGCACCTGTTGCCATGGTACACTGCAGCCGCCGCACAGCCAGGTAACCAGCAGCCACCACACAGCCAGGTAACCAGCCACCACACAGCCAGGTAACCAGCCACCACACAGCCAGGTAACCAGCCACCACACAGCCAGGTAACCAGCCACCACACAGCCAGGTAACCAGCCACCACACAGCCAGGTAACCAGCCACCACACAGCCAGGTAACCGGCAGCCGCCGCACAGCCAGGTAACCAGCCACCACACAGCCAGGTAACCAGCCACCACACAGCCAGGTAACCAGCCACCACACAGCCAGGTAACCAGCCACCACACAGCCAGGTAACCGGCAGCCGCCGCACAGCCAGGTAACCAGCCACCACAAAGCCAGGTAACCAGCCACCACACAGCCAGGTAACCAGCCACCACACAGCCAGGTAACCAGCCACCACACAGCCAGGTAACCAGCCGCCGCACAGCCAGGTAACCGGCAGCCGCCGCACAGCCAGGTAACCAGCCACCACACAGCCAGGTAACCAGCCACCACACAGCCAGGTAACCAGCCGCCGCACAGCCAGGTAACCGGCAGCCCCCCCCCAACCAAAACAGGGTGATCAACTCCTCTCCTCCAGGGTTGTAGTGCTGTAAAAACTGGGTTTACATTTAGTTTTGTATATCGTTTCACATTTGAATTTTCTTTTTTGGCCAAATCAAATCAGATCAGATCAGAATGGAATAAATGTGTGAGGAAGGGGCTGTATTATTTTAGACTCCATAAGGGCACTGTTTTGTGACATCTGTCTGAGTCATGGAAGACTGGAGCTGACACATGCCTGTGATCACTTGACCTAGTCCACTCTGTCTGACACATGCCTGTGATCACTTGACCTAGTCCACTCTGTCTGACACATGCCTGTGATCACTTGACCTAGTCCACTCTGTCTGACACATGCCTGTGATCACTTGACCTAGTCCACTCTGTCTGACACATGCCTGTGATCACTTGACCTAGTCCACTCTGTCTGACACATGCCTGTGATCACTTGACCTAGTCCACTCTGTCTGACACATGCCTGTGATCACTTGACCTAGTCCACTCTGTCTGACACATGCCTGTGATCACTTGACCTAGTCCACTCTGTCTGACACATGCCTGTGATCACTTGACCTAGTCCACTCTGTCTGACACATGCCTGTGATCACTTGACCTAGTCCACTCTGTCTGACACATGCCTGTGATCACTTGACCTAGTCCACTCTGTCTGACACATGCCTGTGATCACTTGACCTAGTCCACTCTGTCTGACACATGCCTGTGATCACTTGACCTAGTCCACTCTGTCTGACACATGCCTGTGATCACTTGACCTAGTCCACTCTGTCTGACACATGCCTGTGATCACTTGACCTAGTCCACTCTGTCTGACACATGCCTGTGATCACTTGACCTAGTCCACTCTGTCTGACACATGCCTGTGATCACTTGACCTAGTCCACTCTGTCTGACACATGCCTGTGATCACTTGACCTAGTCCACTCTGTCTGACACATGCCTGTGATCACTTGACCTAGTCCACTCTGTCTGACACATGCCTGTGATCACTTGACCTAGTCCACTCTGTCTGACACATGCCTGTGATCACTTGACCTAGTCCACTCTGTCTGACACATGCCTGTGATCACTTGACCTAGTCCACTCTGTCTGACACATGCCTGTGATCACTTGACCTAGTCCACTCTGTCTGACACATGCCTGTGATCACTTGACCTAGTCCACTCTGTCTGACACATGCCTGTGATCACTTGACCTAGTCCACTCTGTCTGACACATGCCTGTGATCACTTGACCTAGTCCACTCTGTCTGACACATGCCTGTGATCACTTGACCTAGTCCACTCTGTCTGACACATGCCTGTGATCACTTGACCTAGTCCACTCTGTCTGACACATGCCTGTGATCACTTGACCTAGTCCACTCTGTCTGACACATGCCTGTGATCACTTGACCTAGTCCACTCTGTCTGACACATGCCTGTGATCACTTGACCTAGTCCACTCTGTCTGACACATGCCTGTGATCACTTGACCTAGTCCACTCTGTCTGACACATGCCTGTGATCACTTGACCTAGTCCACTCTGTCTGACACATGCCTGTGATCACTTGACCTAGTCCACTCTGTCTGACACATGCCTGTGATCACTTGACCTAGTCCACTCTGTCTGACACATGCCTGTGATCACTTGACCTAGTCCACTCTGTCTGACACATGCCTGTGATCACTTGACCTAGTCCACTCTGTCTGACACATGCCTGTGATCACTTGACCTAGTCCACTCTGTCTGACACATGCCTGTGATCACTTGACCTAGTCCACTCTGTCTGACACATGCCTGTGATCACTTGACCTAGTCCACTCTGTCTGACACATGCCTGTGATCACTTGACCTAGTCCACTCTGTCTGACACATGCCTGTGATCACTTGACCTAGTCCACTCTGTCTGACACATGCCTGTGATCACTTGACCTAGTCCACTCTGTCTGACACATGCCTGTGATCACTTGACCTAGTCCACTCTGTCTGACACATGCCTGTGATCACTTGACCTAGTCCACTCTGTCTGACACATGCCTGTGATCACTTGACCTAGTCCACTCTGTCTGACACATGCCTGTGATCACTTGACCTAGTCCACTCTGTCTGACACATGCCTGTGATCACTTGACCTAGTCCACTCTGTCTGACACATGCCTGTGATCACTTGACCTAGTCCACTCTGTCTGACACATGCCTGTGATCACTTGACCTAGTCCACTCTGTCTGACACATGCCTGTGATCACTTGACCTAGTCCACTCTGTCTGACACATGCCTGTGATCACTTGACCTAGTCCACTCTGTCTGACACATGCCTGTGATCACTTGACCTAGTCCACTCTGTCTGACACATGCCTGTGATCACTTGACCTAGTCCACTCTGTCTGACACATGCCTGTGATCACTTGACCTAGTCCACTCTGTCTGACACATGCCTGTGATCACTTGACCTAGTCCACTCTGTCTGACACATGCCTGTGATCACTTGACCTAGTCCACTCTGTCTGACACATGCCTGTGATCACTTGACCTAGTCCACTCTGTCTGACACATGCCTGTGATCACTTGACCTAGTCCACTCTGTCTGACACATGCCTGTGATCACTTGACCTAGTCCACTCTGTCTGACACATGCCTGTGATCACTTGACCTAGTCCACTCTGTCTGACACATGCCTGTGATCACTTGACCTAGTCCACTCTGTCTGACACATGCCTGTGATCACTTGACCTAGTCCACTCTGTCTGACACATGCCTGTGATCACTTGACCTAGTCCACTCTGTCTGACACATGCCTGTGATCACTTGACCTAGTCCACTCTGTCTGACACATGCCTGTGATCACTTGACCTTGCCTGCATGCTTACAGTGCATTTGGAAATGTTTCAGACCACTTCCCTTTTTTCCAAATATTGTTACGTTACAGCCTTATTCTAAAATGGATTGAATAAAAAATATGAGGTCCCACAGTTGATAGTGCATGTCAGAGCAAAGACAAAGCCATGAGGTCGAAGGAATTGTCCGTAGAACTGGCGAAGGGTCTGCAGCATTGAAGGTCCCCAAGAACAATGTGGCCTCCATCATTCTTTAATGGAAGAAGTTTGGAACCACCAAGACTCTGCATAGAACTGGCCATCTGGCCAAACTGAGCAATCGGGGGAGAAGGGCTGTGGTCGTGGTCACTCTGACAGAGCTCCAGAGTTCCTCTGTGGAGATGGGAGAAGCTTCTAGAAGAACAACCATCTCTGCAGCACTCCACCAATCAGGCCTTTATGGTAGAGTGGCCAAACGGAAGCCACTTCTCAGTAAAAGGGACATGACAGTCCGCTTGGAGCTTCAGACCATGAGAAACAAGATTCTCTGGTCCTATGAAACCAAGATTGGCCTGAATGCCACGCGGCACGTCTGGAGTTAGCCTGGCACCATCCCTACGGTGAAGCATGGTGGTGGCACCATCGCTACGGTGAAGCATGGTGGTGGCACCATCCCTACGGTGAAGCATGGTGGTGGCACCATCCCTACGGTGAAGCATGGTAGTGGCACCATCCCTACGGTGAAGCATGGTGGTGGCACCATCCCTACGGTGAAGCATGGTGGTGGCACCATCCCTACGGTGAAGCATGGTGGTGGCACCATCCCTACGGTGAAGCATGGTGGTGGCACCATCCCTACGGTGAAGCATGGTGGTGGCACCATCCCTACGGTGAAGCATGGTAGTGGCACCATCCCTACGGTGAAGCATGGTGGTGGCACCATCCCTACGGTGAAGCATGGTGGTGGCACCATCCCTACGGTGAAGCATGGTGGTGGCACCATCCCTACGGTGAAGCATGGTGGTGGCAGTATCATGCTGTGGGAATGTTTTTCAGCGGCAGGGACTGGGAGACTAGTCAGGATCGAGGGAAAGATGAACGGAGCAAATTACCGAGAGATCCTTGACGAAAACCTGCTCCAGAGCGCTCAATACCTCAGACTGAGGCGAAGGTTTACATTCCAACAGGACAACGACCCTAAGCACAAGGCCAAGACAACACAGGAGTGGCTTTGGGACAAGTCTCTGAATGTCCTTGAGTGGCCCAGCCAGAACCCGGACTTGAACCCGATCGAGCATCTCTGGAGAGACTTAAATAGCTGTGCAGCGACGCTCCCCATCCAACCTGACAGAACTTGAGAGTATCTGCATAGAAGAATGGTAGAAACTCCTCAAATACAGGTGTGCCAAGCTTGTAACGTCATACCCAAGAAGACTAGAGGCTGTAATCTCTGCCACAGTACTTTGTTGACGCAACTGAGTACAGGGTCTAAATACTTTAAAAAAAAAACTGTTTTACCTTTCTCTCTGTGTGTGTGTGTGTGTGTGTGTGTGTGTGTGTGTGTGTGTGTGTGTGTGTGTGTGTGTGTGTGGATAAGGAAAAAAAACATGTAACATTTTTTTAAAGGCTGTAACGTAACAAAATGATGCAAAAAGTCAAGGGATCATGAATACTTTACGTATGCTCTGTATGTCCACTGTCTGCCTTCCTGGGGTTTTTACTGTGTCCTGTATCGTAAATGTTGACTTGTCTTGAAACAGTTTTATACTTAGCAAAATAAAATAGTTATTGAACAATCAGGCTACTAGTTGAAATCAGTGATCTTTAAAAAGAAATGTGTTTATCCATTCTTTTTATTGTCCTCCCTCCCTGTCACCCGCTATAGGTGCTACCCTGTCGATGCGCTCCCTGGTGAAGGAGGAGCCTGATTGGAGGACGGGGGTCAGCCCCGGGGAGAGGGGCGGGGTGGTGGGCGGTCCTCTGAGGCTGCGGAGGGGAAGCAGGTTCACCTGGAGGAAGGAGTGCCAGTCAATCATGGAGAGGTGAGCCAATCACAGACCCTGGTTGGGTCCGGTTTCCATGACAACAGATCCAAAACAGATTCTCCACCCAGCGCTAACCAATAAGGGTTGAGTCTATTCATGTTAGTGATTCTGTCGCAAAAAAAAAAAATGTAGGGGTGCGTTCATTTCGCTTCAACGTTTTCCTATGTTGTTTGTATTGAATGACAACGTTTCCCCAAAATGGTGCCTTTTTTGGAGGTATGTTTGCTCCCGTTTTGGTGGTTGGTGAGGTGTGGCTTGTTCAATACGGGTGTGACCATTTATGAAACGGGTTGACGGTTGGCGACATCGCTTGAGCTGCACTGAGAATTCGAAACAGTATGAAAGCCAACTGTCCAATAATCTAGTGCTTTACTCTACTAGGGCCAGTGGTCCACCAACCCTGGTCTGGGCTGGAGAGCTATGTGGTGTCCAGGCTTTTGCTCCAGCCCAGCACTAAACAATAATAGTGGTTGAGTCTATTGAAGTTTGTGATGGAGCTTCTAATTTAACTCCCGAGTGGCGCAGCGGTCTAGGACACTGCGTCTCAGTGATAGAGGCCTGGTTTGATCCCGGGCTATATCATAACCGTCCATGATCAGGAGTCCCATAGGGCGGCATGCAGTTGGCCCAGCGTCGTCCTGGTTAGGGGAGAGTTTAGCCGGGGTAAGCTGTCATTGTAAAATAAGAATTTGTTCCTAACTGTCTTGCCTAGTTAAATAAAACAGTCGACAAGATTCAATGACAAGGTGTGGCCCTAACAATGTCACCTTGTCATTGAATATTGTCGACTGTGGAAAAAAGTGCAGCTTCTTCAGGAGATCAATGATCATAGCAACACACGTTCTTTGATAGCAATGAATGTGTGACAGATCTCTTGTCTTGCACGTTGTCATCGCAAACCTGACGTTTTTTTTAATTTTTAAGAGACGGTGTACAATTTTCAATGTGTTGCGTCTCAATAGGAAAATAGTGCTTTTCGACTGTTGAAACCTACTATTACTATGGCGTTTTGTAATTTCATCGACAGGTGTTTTTTGTATAAACATTTTAGCTTTCATAAATAGACACATGTATTTTGTTTCTAGGTTACAACATGTGCTTCGAAAGTAGCTAGAATTCATATATTTAGTATCTCAATAAATTGTAAAATAATATATATATTTCTGCTGCTCCTAAATTTCATATGGTGCTCATCTAACTTTTTAAATTAATGAAAATGTTTTAATTGAAAGCCCAGTATGTATCTTAACAGATTCTTTATAACCAGTCTATCGTTTTTCAGTTTTTATTTTATTTTATTTTTTAGCAAAGTATATCCTAATATAAACGATTGACTCTAATATAAACGATTGACCCTAATATAAAGGATTGATATTTCTAAGCAGAGGGCACTCTCAGTAATGAGAAATACACAGGCACTTAAGACAAGGCACACCAACCCACAGCTCTGTGGATTACGCAATACCACTGCAGTGATGCTACTCATTTATGGGCTAGTTTAGAGTTCACTGAAGGAGATACTGTAAAGGTTATTGTGATGGTGGGAGGGAGAGGTGGGAGGCATGGAGGGAGAGGTGGGAGGCATGGAGGGAGGCATGGAGGGAGAGGTGGGAGGCATGGAGGGAGAGGTGGGAGACATGGAGGGAGAGGTGGGAGGCATGGAGGGAGGCATGGAGGGAGAGGTGGGAGGCATGGAGGGAGGCATGGAGGGAGAGGTGGGAGGCATGGAGGGAGAGGTGGGAGGCATGGAGGGAGAGGTGGGAGGCATGGAGGGAGGCATGGAGGGAGAGGTGGGAGGCATGGAGGGAGGCATGGAGGGAGAGGTGGGAGGCATGGAGGGAGAGGTGGGAGGCATGGAGGGAGAGGTGGGAGACATGGAGGGAGAGGTGGGAGACATGGAGGGAGAGGTGGGAGGCATGGAGGGAGAGGTGGGAGACATGGAGGGAGAGGTGGGAGGCATGGAGGGAGAGGTGGGAGGCATGGAGGGAGAGGTGGGAGGCATGGAGGGAGAGGTGGGAGGCATGGAGGGAGAGGTGGGAGGCATGGAGGGAGGCATGGAGGGAGAGGTGGGAGGCATGGAGGGAGAGGTGGGAGGCATGGAGGGAGAGGTGGGAGACATGGAGGGAGAGGTGGGAGGCATGGAGGGAGAGGTGGGAGGCATGGAGGGAGAGGTGGGAGGCATGGAGGGAGGCATGGAGGGAGAGGTGGGAGGCATGGAGGGAGGCATGGAGGGAGAGGTGGGAGGCATGGAGGGAGAGGTGGGAGGCATGGAGCGAGAGGTGGGAGGCATGGAGGGAGAGGTGGGAGGCATGGAGGGAGAGGTGGGAGGGAGAGGTGGGAGGCATGGAGGGAGAGGTGGGAGGCATGGAGGGAGGCATGGAGGGAGAGGTGGGAGGCATATGGAGGGAGAGGTGGGAGGCATGGAGGGAGAGGTGGGAGGCATGGAGGGAGAGGTGGGAGGGAGAGGTGGGAGAGGTGGGAGGGACGGAGGAAAATGCTGCTCCTGCATTTTGTGAAGTTAAGGGGCTTGGAGAGTTAAGGGGAGAGGGGAGGGGAATGGAGAGAAAAGAAGAGGGAGAGGGGCGTGGACAGAGGAGAGGGGCGTAGAGAGAAAAGGAGAGAGGGAGGAGAGGGGCGAGAAGAGGAGAGGGGCGTGGAGAGAAAAGAGGAGAGAGGGAGGGGCATGGAGGGAGGAGGGGCGTGGAGAGAGAGAGGAGAGAAAATGAGAGGGCCTTTCGACCGCTTCGCCACTCGGGAGCCCAACCCCTCGGGAACCTAACCTAAACCACACCGCTAACCTTAAATTAAGACTAAAAAACTATTTTCTTTCCCCCAATGAATCTTACTACATGGACGTTGTCTGTGGTAACTAGTGAAAACTTTTGGTGCAGTATATCTCTCTGTTATTTCAACTGTTCTGTCTGCGGCTATGGAACCATGGCCTGTTCACCGGACGTGCTACTTGTCCCAGACCTGCTGTTTCCAACTCTATAGAGACCGCAGGAGCGGTAGAGATACTCTTAATGATCGGCTATGAAAAGCCAAATGACATTTACTCCTGAGGTGCTGACTTGTTGCACCCTCAACAACTACTGTGATTATTATTATTTGACCACGCTGGTCATTTATGAACATTTGAACATCTTGGCCATGTTCTGTTATAATCTCCACCCGGCACAGCCAGAAGAGGACTGGCCACCCCTCATAGCCTGGTTCCTCTCTAGGTTTCTTCCTAGGATTTGGCCTTTCTAGGGAGTTTTTCCTAGCCACCGTGCTTCTACACCTGCATTGCTTGTTGTTTGGGGTTTTAGGCTGGGTTTCTGTACAGCACTTTGAGATATCAGCTGATGTACGAAGGGCTATATAAATACATTGATTTGTTATTGTAACATTTGGTTATTATTTCTGGGTCTCCTAGAAGAGGAGAGAAAGGGAGAGTTATAAAAACAGTAGCCTAGTGGTTAGAGCGTTGGACTAGTAACCGGAAGGTTGCAAGTTCAAATCCCTGAGCTGACAAGGTACAAATCTGTCGTTCTGCCCCTGAACAGGCAGTTAACCCACTGTTCCTAGGCCGTCATTGAAAATAAGAATTTGTTCTTAACTGACATGTCTAGTTAAATAAAGGTAAAAAAAAAAAAAAAAAAACACCATTAATCTACTGTACTGCTTCAATGAGTGTCTCTGATTGGATAACGGCCCTGATTTAGGCTGATGTAGCTGCACTCTCATTGGCTGGGATGGTGTCTTTCTCCCGCCTCCACTATGATGAGAGTTTGAGATTGGTTTGTGGTCATGGGCAGGAAGGACTCATCTTTCTGTTTTCTTATTGGCTATCAGTTTCTTCGTGGAGAACCAGTACCCTGACGAGGCGAAGAGAGAGGAGATCGCTAATGCCTGCAACTCAGTCATTCAGAAACCTGGTCAGTTTGGTTTGTTTGGCTAGAGCACACCTGTAACCAAATCTATCTGTTAGGTCTCTCAAACGTCTGCTTTGTCAATCGAATCCCATGTTTTTAAAAGGCTCTCATTTTATCACGAAGAGGGAGCAGCTCACCCAATTAAATGTATTCAACTTGTTCATCTTTTTTTCCCCTGTTGTCATTACCCAGGAGGAAAGCTGTCTGAGTTTGAGCGTGTCACGGCTCTGAAGGTGTACAACTGGTTCGCCAATCGCCGGAAGGAGATGAAGAGGCGGGCTAATATAGGTGAGAGTCTCTGATGCTCAATACCAAGTCTTACGCCGTACCAAGATATACGCCGTACCAAGATATACGCCGTACCAAGATATACGCCGTACCAAGATGTACGCCGTACCAAGTCGTACGCCGGTACCAAGTCGTACGCCGGTACCAAGTCGTACGCCGGTACCAAGTCGTACGCCGGTACCAAGTCGTACGCCGGTACCAAGTCGTACGCCGGTACCAAGTCGTACGCCGGTACCAAGTCGTACGCCGGTACCAAGTCGTACGCCGGTACCAAGTCGTACGCCGGTACCAAGTCGTACGCCGGTACCAAGTCGTACGCCGGTACCAAGTCGTACGCCGGTACCAAGTCGTACGCCGGTACCAAGTCGTACGCCGGTACCAAGTCGTACGCCGGTACCAAGTCGTACGCCGGTACCAAGTCGTACGCCGGTACCAAGTCGTACGCCGGTACCAAGTCGTACGCCGGTACCAAGTCGTACGCCGTACCAAGTCGTACGCTGGTACCAAGATATACGCCGTACCAAGATATACGCCGTACCAAGATATACTGATAAGATAATTTTGTTCTCCAGGTTCATAACCCAATTTAAATATATTACTTTATATATTAATTTGTAAGATCCTGGTCGAATGAAGCAGAAGGAGGCCCAGCTGAAATAGTCAAAAAGGTTTATTCACGGAACGTTCTAAAGTCAGGAATACAAAACAATTAATTTTATACTGACTTCTCGCGCCCACACATTCACACAACCACACACACACACACACACACACACACACACGCACACGCACACGCACACAGACGCACACACACACACACACAGACGCACACACACACACACAGACGCACACACATGTCCTGCTACCCAGCTGCCAGAGATCAGTGACCTTGTCCTTGAGTCATACTCCCTGTTCTCTCCCTAATCTCTAGTCAGGTCAGTGTGTGTGTGTGTGTGTGTGTGTGTGTGTGTGTGGTTGTGTGAATGTGTGGGCGTGAGAAGTCAGTATAAAATGAATTGTTTTGTATTCCTGACTTTAGAACGTTCCGTGAATAAACCTTTTTGACTATTTCAGCTGGGCCTCCTTCTGCTTCATTCGACCAGGATCTTACAAATTAATATATAAAGTAATATATTCAAATAAATTCATAAAAAATCCTACAATGTGATTTTCTGGAATTTTTTTCCTCATTTTGTCTGTCATAGTTGAAGTGTACCTATGATGAAAATTACAGGCCTCTTATCTTTTTAAGTGGGAGAACTTGCACAATTGGTGGCTGACTAAATACTTTCATGCCCCACTGTAAATGTTTCAGGGCGGAATATTCGAATCATTCAATTTACCGATAATTCTCACCTAACATATACGCCGTGCCAAGTCGCGCGCCGTGCCAAGTCGCGCGCCGTGCCAAGTCGCGCGCCGTGCCAAGTCGCGCGCCGTGCCAAGTCGCGCGCCGTGCCAAGTCGCGCGCCGTGCCAAGTCGCGCGCCGTGCCATGTCGCGCATCAGGGACCATCAACTAGAATCCGCCGTGGTATGTTTTTTTTCAGAAAGCGGACGGTTTGGGGGACCAGAACATAATTGCAAATAATTTATAGACTGGAGATAGATCTGAAGAAGTTGCCCCCCTCTCAGTCGTTATTTACCCTCCTTACGCTTTCCTTCCTCCCCTCTCTCGCTCCCTCAGAGGCGGCCATCTTGGAGAGTCATGGTATCGAGGTTCGCAGCCCGAGCTGTCACTCCAACGGGGAGGAGCTGGAGCCACATGACTACGCAGAGCAAGTGAATCAACGATTCTTAGAGCAGGTGAGTCAGTGAATCAACGAATCAGAGTGATTTGTTAAATTATGCCTGAAACAATGAACTGAATTGCATGTATCGGGAGTCAACTGTTTAATAAATTAATACCTTTTTTCCTTCACAGGAAGAGATTTCATCTAGGAAGGACCTTGATCAACAAGACCCCTCATTGGCTGCCGTCAATGACCTTCCCCCTCCTAGCCCCGCCCCTCAGGTCCTGGAACACAAAGCTGACGAATCGAAAAGGGAGACTGTGGATGAGGAGTGACCTATGGGAGAAGAGCGTCACTAAAGTGTGGATTTTTACATATATAAGGGATTTTAAAAAAGAAAGAAAAATGACTGCTCTGAGTGACTGTTCTCCTAGAGGTCTTCAGGGGTTATGTCTGCTCTGAGTGTCTGTTCCCCTAGAGGTCTTCAGGGGTTATGTCTGCTCTGAGTGTCTGTTCCCCTAGAGGTCTTCAGGGGTTATGACTGCTCTGAGTGTCTGTTCCCCTAGAGGTCTTCAGGGGTTATGACTGCTCTGAGTGTCTGTTCCCCTAGAGGTCTTCAGGGGTTATGACTGCTCTGAGTGACTGTTCCCCTAGAGGTCTTCAGGGGTTATGACTGCTCTGAGTGTCTGTTCCCCTAGAGGTCTTCAGGGGTTATGACTGCTCTGAGTGTCTGTTCCCCTAGAGGTCTTCAGGGGTTATGACTGCTCTGAGTGTCTGTTCCCCTAGAGGTCTTCAGGGGTTATGACTGCTCTGAGTGTCTGTTCCCCTAGAGGTCTTCAGGGGTTATGTCTGCTCTGAGTGACTGTTCCCCTAGAGGTCTTCAGGGGTTATGACTGCTCTGAGTGACTGTTCCCCTAGAGGTCTTCAGGGGTTATGACTGCTCTGAGTGTCTGTTCCCCTAGAGGTCTTCAGGGGTTATGACTGCTCTGAGTGACTGTTCCCCTAGAGGTCTTCAGGGGTTATGACTGCTCTGAGTGTCTGTCCTCCTAGAGGTCTTCAGGGGCTATGACAGTCAGAGTTAATAGTGGAAAAGGGTGCTACAGGTCGCTCTGGTGCCTCTAGTGGTAGGGAGGCCACTGTATGTATACAGTAATCATGCTTTATAGTAATGGCAATATTTATCTCTATATATATATATAGTGCATTCCAAGACTGTCTTAAACGAAAGACAACTCCTTAGAAGGAAGAGGGTTGTACCGGTAAGCGGATATATCGTCCCTTCTATAAGCTAAAAGCCTTTCTTTAAAAATATGTATTTGCAATTTTTCTTTTCAAAAGGTATTGACGAGTGGTTGTGTAAAATGGAACTGTAGCGAAGTGGAGTGAGTAAGGAATGTTTTCAACCTGCAGGTCAGGTGTGTTCGATGATAAGGTGAGTCGGGTGTGTTTGGTTGAAGCGAGCGAGGCTGAGTTTGGTTGATCTCTGGTGTGACGATAGTGTTTCGATTAATAGCGTGATAATATCCGCCTTCTCTGCTAGCTTGAATGTCTGACCTGATCTTAGTAAACCTTGTTAGACTTTGGGCTCAATCTATCGATCGGGTCAAGTGATTAATCAAGTCGTCCGGTCAGTGTTAACAGTCCAACCCTGAGGGACAAACGGTATCTCAGGTAAACCCAAACATGGTGGATGAGGCTGATGAATCGTCCAATATTTCTCTGTAATAAGCTTGTTCAAATTAATGTTTCATATCATATAATAATATTGACTATTTTCTGCCAAAACATGAACACCCAGTGAGCAAAAATGGGTTAAGATGACGTCTTTTCAACTTGTTTTCTTCACTGCATTTACTGTGTATTATGTACAGTTGAAGTCGGAAGTTTACATACATCTTAGCCAAATACATTTAAATTCCGTTTTTCACAATTACTGACATTTAATCCTAGTTAAATATCCCTGTTTTAGGTCAGTTAGGATCACCACTTTATTTTAAGAATGTGAAATGTCAGAATAATAGTAGAGTGATTTATTTCATCTTTTATTTCTTTCATCACATTCCCAGTGGGTCAGAAGTTTACATACACTCAATTAGTATTTGGTAGCATTGCCTTTAAATTGTTTAACTTTGGTCCAACATTTCGGGTAGCCTTTCACAAGCTTCCCACAATAAGTTGGGTGAATTTTGGCCCATTTCTCCTGACAGCTGGTGTAACTGAGTCAGGTTTGTAGGCTTCCTTGCTCGCACACGCTTTTTCAGTTCTTCCCACCAATTTTCTATAGGATTGAGGTCCGGGCTTTGTGATTCCCACTCCAATGCCTTGACTTTGTTGTCCTTAAGCCATTTTGCCACAGCTTTGGAAGTATGCTTGGTGTTATTGTCCATTTGGAAGACCCATTTGCGACCAAGCTTTAACTTGCTGACTGATGTCTTGAGATGTTGCTTCAATATATCCACATAATTTTCCTCCCTCATGATGCCATCTATTTCATGAAGTGCACCAGTCCCTCCTGCAGCAAAGCTCCCCCACAACATGATGGTGCCACCCCCCTGCTTCACGGTTGGGATGGTGTTCTTCGGCTTGCAAGCCTCCCCCTTTTTCCTCCAAACATAACGATGGTCATTATGGCCAAACAGTTCTATTTTTGTTTCGTCAGACTAGAGGACATTTCTCCAAAAAGTACGATCTTTGTCCCCGTGTGCAGTTGCAAACCGTAGTCTGGCTTTTTCATGGCGGTTTTGGAGCAGTGGCTTCTTCCTTGCTGAGCTGCCTTTCAGGTTATGTCGATATAGGACTCGTTTTACTGTGGATATAGATACTTTTGTACCTGTTTCTTCCAGCATCTTCACAAGGTCTTTTGCAGTTGTTCTGGGATTGATTTGCACTTTGATGAACGTGGTACCTTCAGGTATTTGGAAATTGCTCCCAAGGATGAACCAGACTTTTTTTTATTTTTTGTTGTTGTCATTTTTAGTAGACGCTCTTATCCAGAGCAACTTACAGTAGAGTGCATACATTTTATTACATTTTTTACATACTGAGACAAGGATATCCCTACCGGCCAAACCCTCCCTAACCCGAACGACGCTATGCCAATTGTGCGTCGCCCCACGGACCTCACGGTTGCGGCCGGCCGGCGACAGAGCCTGGGCGCGAACCCAGCCCAGCCTGGGCGCGAACCCAGAGACTCTGGTGGCGCAGCTAGCACTGCGATGCAGTGCCCTAGACCACTGCGCCACCCGGGAGGCGGCAGACTTGTGGAAGTCTCCATTTTTTTCCCGAGGTCTTGTCTGATTTCCTTTGATTTTCCCATGATGTCAAGCAAAGAGGCCCTGAGTTTGAAGGTAGGCCTTGAAATACATCCACAGGTACACCTCCAATTGAATCAAATGATGTCAATTAGCCTATCAGAAGCTTCTAAAGCCATGACATCCTTTTCTGGAATTTTCCAAGCTGTTTAAAGGCACAGTCCACTTAATGTATGTAAACTTCTGACCCACTGGAATTGTGATACAGTGAATTATAAGTGAAATAATCTGTCTGTAAACAATTGTTGGAAAAATTACTTGTGTCACGCACAAAGTAGATGTCCTATCCAGACTTGCCAAAACTATAGTTTGTTAACAAGAAATTTGTGGAGTGGTTGAAAAACGAGTTATAATGACTCCAACCTAAGTGTATGTAAACTTCCGACTTCAACTGTATGTCTTATTTTTAATGTCAGCAAGCCAAGCTAGCCCAGGGTTCCCTTCTATATGCTTCCGTCTACTCGTCTTTCTTTGTCAATGAATGTCTCTATTAATCAAAGGAACAATATGTATTAGTAACTAATTATAATTAGTTCAATTATCTCCTTTTTTTTTTTTCTCTCTTATCAACATACATTAACCACTCAAGTCTACTATTCTCTGAAACCCAGATAAGCTAGTCTGTAGTCTACAGGTTTAATTTCTAAAAGTGTTCTAGGCGACATAAAATGTGTTGTTAATCATGACTTGTAATGTGTGTTGTGCTATAAGCACCTCTGCCCATTCTAGTGCTACTCTTTACATATGGTATGTGTGTGACTGAAAGCTGCACTTCCTGGGGATTCCCTGTTATGACATGTTTTTACCAGGAAGTGGAAGGAACAAACACACAACTCTGTTAATGTACAAGTTCATGTTCTGTCAACTCTTTGGTCAATAGGGGGGGGGGGGGGGGGGATGAAACAAAATGACATTTATGCATATGAAAAAAATATTTCTCTCTGTGTGTTTTCCCTTCTTAAAATGATCTAGACAGTGTTTAAGGAAACACTTTGTTTCCAATATGGATTGAGCTGTTCTCCCCCCTAAGCCACTGGCCCAAGGCCTTAGTAGTTGTCATTCTCTATTGGTCATGCAATGCACCAAGACATTTCTGTTATCACAGGGCCTGAATCCTAACTTTACAGACATATTCCTAACTCTGTGACCTCTCCATAAATCATACATTTAAGCAAATAGGAAAGATAAGCCTGAAAGGCAAGCTCAGACAACCCCCCTATACAAGCCCGCTGACATCCTACCTCCTCATGCCAAAGCAATGCCAAGGTACAGACGACTAGTGAGGTAGACTCATTTAGGAACCAGTAGACATGTACAGCTTACAGTGCATTTGGAAAATATTCAGACCCCTTGACTTTTCCCACATTTTGTTACATTACAGCCTTATTCTACAATGGATTTTTTTTTAAATCCCCTCATTAATCTACACACGATACCACATAATGACAAAGGAAAAATATTATTTTTTTTGATACACATTTTATTTAAAAAATAAAACTGAAATATTACATTTACATAAGTATTCAGACCCTTTTCCCAGTTCTTTGTTGAAGCACCTTTGGCAGAGATTACAGCCTTGAGTCTTTGGTATGACGCTACAAGCTTGGCACACCTGTATTTGGGGAGTTTCTCCCATTCTTCTCTGCAGATCCTCTAAAGCTCTGTGAAGTTGGACGGGGAGTGTCGCTGCACAGCTATTTTCAGGTCTCTCTAGAGATGTTCGATTGGGTTCAAGTCCGGGCTCTGGCTGGGCCATTCAAGGACATTCAGAGACTTGTCCCAAAGCCACTCCTGCATTGTCGTGGCTGTGTGGTTAGGGTCATTGTCCTGTTGAAAGGTGAACCTTCGCCCTAGTCTGAGGTCCTAATCACTCTGTAGCAGGTTTTCATCAAGGTTCTCTCTGTACTTTGCTCTGTTCATCTTTCCTTTGATCCTGACTAGTCTCCCAGTCCCTGCTGCTGAAAAACATCCCCACAGCATGATGCTGCCACCACCATGCTTCACCGTAGGGATGGTGCCAGGTTTCCTCCAGACATGACACTTGGTATTCAGGCCAAAGAGTTCAGTCTTGGTTTCATCAGACCAGAGAATCTTGTTTCTAATGCTCTGAGAGTCCTTAACTGCAAGCAGGCTGTGATGTGCCTTTTTTTACTGAGGAGTGGCTTCCGTCTGGTCACTCTACCATAAAGGCCAGATTGGTGGAGTGCTGCAGAGATGGTTGTCCTTCTGGAAGGGTCTCCCATCTCCACAGAGGAACTCTGTCAGAGTGACCTTCTCCCCGATTTGCAGCCAGCTCTAGGAAGAACCTTGGTTGTTCCAAACTTCTTCCATTTAAGAATGATGGTGGCCACTCTTCTTGGGGACCTTCAATGCTGCAGAAATGTTTTGATCCCCTTCCCCAGATCTGTGCCTCGACACAATCCTGTCTCGGCGTTCTATGGACAATACCTTTGACCTCATGACTTGGTTTTTGCTCTGACATGCACTGTCAAATGGGACCTTTTTATAGACAGGTGTGTGCCTTTCTAAATCATGTGCCATCATTTGAATTTACCACAGGTGGACTCCAATCAAGTTGTAGAAACATCTCAAGGATGATCAATGAAAACAGGATGAACCTGAGCTCAATTTTGAGTCTCGTAGCAAAGGGTCTGAATAATTATTTAAATATTTTTTTTTATATATATTTTTTTAAATAAATTAGCAAGAGTGTTCAAACCTGTGTTGTCATTATGGGGTATAGATTGATAAAAAACAAAAACAATTTAATCCATTTTAGATTGTGGAAAAAGTCAAGGTTAAAAAGTTATGTCCCCTGACTTATCCATGTTATGACACATACCACTGTTTAGGTCACCTCATTATCTTGATTTAGTTTATTGTATGGGATTTGGGAGTAGCCTCTTGATACTGACTTGATACTGGGTCCAGGGACTGTCAACCAAACAGCCGTTACGCCAAGAGATCCGAACCCCTTGATGAGGTTGTTGGGTTAAAGTCGCTGCAATATCTACTGTAACTTTAGCCAAGTAGCTGACCTGCAATATCTACTGTAACTTTAGCCAAGTAGCTGATCTGCAATATCTACTGTAACTTTAGCCAAGTAGCTGACCTGCAATATCTACTGTAACTTTAGCCAAGTAGCTGATCTGCAATATCTACTGTAACTTTAGCCAAGTAGCTGATCTGCAATATCTACTGTAACTTTAGCCAAGTAGCTGATCTGCAATATCTACTGTAACTTTAGCCAAGTAGCTGATCTGCAATATCTACTGTAACTTTAGCCAAGTAGCTGATCTGCAATATCTACTGTAACTTTAGCCAAGTAGCTGATCTGCAATATCTACTGTAACTTTAGCCAAGTAGGTGACCTGCAATATCTACTGTAACTTTAGCCAAGTAGCTGATCTGCAATATCTACTGTAACTTTAGCCAAGTAGGTGACCTGCAATATCTACTGTAACTTTAGCCAAGTAGGTGACCTGCAATATCTACTGTAACTTTAGCCAAGTAGGTGACCTGCAATATCTACTGTAACTTTAGCCAAGTAGGTGACCTGCAATATCTACAGTAACTTTTGCTAAGTCACTGACTGGCAGTATCTACAGTAACTTTTGCTAAGTCACTGACTGGCAGTATCTACAGCAACTTTTGCTAAGTCACTGACTGGCAGTATCTACAATAACTTTTGCTAAGTCACTGACCGGCAGTATCTACAGTAACTTTAGCCAAGTAGCCTGACCTCTGGGTTAGGGAGGTTATAAAGTCAGCGGATGTATACATAACATTAGCTGTTATGACTGTTTTATGACACCTCTTACGTTATTGCTATGACAGCGTTATGTAGACCGGATGATAGAGGGTCGGCGTAAAGTAGTGTTGCCCTGTTTATAACAACAGACTATGGGTCGCTACGGTAACTTTCCCCAAACTCCCCCAGGTTTTCCAGTAATCCTGGCTGTGGGAACATTCCTGAAAATTAGGAGAGCATAAACTGTAAATCCGTGAATTAGGAGAGCATAAACTGTAAATCCGTGAATTCTGCAACCGGGCTTTTTCTGTAAAACCAAGGCATATTAGGAAAGTTACTGGGATTGTGTAACCCTACTACAACCCCGTCCCCCTCGGACTGGGTCTGAAGTTGCCACTAGACAAATTATCAGGCCCGCTATAGGATCAGGATAGATTTAAATGGAGAATAAGATCATCCTAGATCAAGTTACCCACCGACACTGATATCAAGTCAGTTATGTGTCCTCCGCCATAATGTTTAATGGAAGCTAATCTGATCCTATACTCAACAAAAAATATAAACGCAACTTGCAACAATTTAAAAAGTTTTTACTGAGATACAGTTTATTGAAGGAAATCAGTCAATAGGCCCTAATCTACGGATTTCACATGACGGCAGCCGTGGATCTGGGAGGGCCAGCCAATCAGAATTCGTTTTTTCCCCAACAAAAGGGCTTTATTATAGACAGAAATACTCCTGAGAACCTCCCCTTCTTAGACGATCCCGCAGGTGAAGAAGCCGGATGTGGAGGTCCTTAGCTGACATGGTTACGTGTGGTCTGCGGTTGTGAGGCCGGTTGGATGTACCGCCAAATTCTCTAAAACAACGTTGGAGGCAGCTTATGGTAGAGAAATGAACGTTCAATTCTCTGGCAACAGCTCTGTTGGACGTTCCTGCAGTCAGCATGCCAATTCCACGCTCCCTCAAATTTGAGACATCTGTGGCATTGTGTTGTAACCAAATTACACATTTTAGATTGGCCTTTTATTGTCCCCAGCACAAGGTGCACCTGTGTAATGATCGTGCTGTTTAATCAGCTTCTTGATATGTCACCTGTCAGGTGGGTTATCTTAGCAAAGGAGAAATGCTCATTAACATGGATGTAAACTAATTTGTGCAGAAAACTTGAGCGAAATAAGCTTTTTTTGTGCGTATGGAACATTTCTGGGATCTTTTATTTCAGCTCATGAAACATGGGACCAACACTTTTACATGTTGCGTTTATATTTTAGTCACGTATAGATCTGTATTAAGGGGCTGTATGGACAGACCCTTAAAGCTCTTTTCTGTCTGCTTTTACCTGTCAACAAAAAAATTAATAAAAGAAAACAACATGTACACAAACTAGTGTTTTGGTTCCATCAGTCTGACCATGTAAAGTCCTTTAAAAACTACAGCGTGTAATTCCAGTGTAGGTTTACATAGTTCTCATATCATTACAACGCACCTGCCTGTAATAACGAGCTGCATCAAGCCTGTAACTCCTCATTTTCACCACAAGGTGGTGACATATAGTCATTCACTGTTGGCTGACATTAAAAGTTACCCTGTTAGTCTTACATCCCAGACCTAAGGCAATTGGTAACATTGTGGGAAGCACGGGGTTATGGATGATTTTAAATATGTTATTGGACCATAATCAGATATGGCTTATTAACCTATACGGACCAAATCATGATGATCCACAGGTCTTTGAAAATATCATAATTTATCAACCCTACAGGCAATACAAGACTCTATTATTATAATACTGTTTTTAAAATACCTCAATGGACTGAAAAGGAAATAGCACTACAAACTATCACCCTCGTGCTCTTAAGGAAATCATGAATGTCATGGATATGCACTGCTCAAAAAAATAAAGGGAACACATAAACAACACAATGTAACTCCAAGTCAATCACACTTCTGTGAAATCAAACTGTCCACTTAGGAAGCAACACTGATTGACAATAAATTGCACATGCTGTTGTGCAAATGCAATAGACAAAAGGAGGAAATTATAGGCAATTAGCAAGACACCCCCAATAAAGGAGTGATTCTGCAGGTGGTGACCACAGACCAATTCTCAGTTCCTATGCTTCCTGGCTGAAGTTTTTGGTCAGTTTTGAATGCTGGCGGTGCTTTCACTCTAGTGGTAGCATGAGACGGAGTCTACAACCCACACAAGTGGCTCAGGTAGTGCAGCTCATCCAGGATGGCACATCAATGCGAGCTGTGGCAAAAAGGTTTGCTGTGTCTGTCAGCGTAGTGTCCAGAGCATGGAGGCGCTACCAGGAGATAGGCCAGTACATCAGGAGACGTGGAGGAGGCCGTAGGAGGGCAACAACCCAGCAGCAGGACACACCCCTCTCAACTCACATGACGAACCACATGTCTTAGAAACTTCACAAAGGGCTTTTTACTTGAAATAGGAGTATCCCATCCAGATAGAATTAGCTATAAATTATCGTTCAGTTTGGTATCTTTAGACGAGATTCTGATCTCGTTCTTGGTACCACTTAGGACCAAAACATTACCTCATCCAATGGCATATATCAATTGTCAATTCTAGATACGCCCATCTCAAATACACTCCCTCTTCTCCCCACTCCTGGAGAAGCTCACTAAGGGGAGTGGACCTCTAGGGCATATACTATGAAAGATAAGTTCAACATCAGAAGAGGTGGTATAATGGTTCCAGACACTGCTATACTCCCCCCCCAATGGGAAAAGAGGGGGTGACTGGATTACAGACATAGTGGAGCCCTTCACATGGTTTCACAGATGTTTCGCATATTACCAGACATGTAAAAGACAAGCCTGACCTCTCCCCTCTCTGGGCCCCAAGTGACTTTTCCCTAGAGGAGAAAGGAAAATGCAACTGCCAACAGTATAGTCCAAAAGAAGACATTCTAATGACAAGTATAAAGATAAATAAAACATATTATTTATATATGTTACTTAACTAATTCTGATTCAGCTACGACAACCATGACGGACCCTCCACCGCCAAATCGATCCCGCTCCAGAGTACAGGCCTCGGTGTAACGCTCATTCCTTTGACGATAAATGCGAATCCGATCATCACTCCTGGTGAGGCAAAACCGCTACTCGTCAGTGATGAGCACTTTTTACCAGTCCTGTCTGGTCCAGCGACGGTGGGTTTGTGCCCAAAGGCGACATTGTTGCCAGTGATGTCTGGGGAGGACCTGCCTTACTACAGGCCTACAAGCCCTCAGTCCAGCCTCTCTCAGACTATTGCGGACAGTCTGAGCACTGATGGAGGAATTGTGCGTTCCTGGTGTAACTCGGAGGAACTTCTGGATGCAATTGTTTTTATATATATTTTTTATTTTACCTTTATTTAACCAGGTAGGCAAGTTGAGAACAAGTTCTCATTTCAGATTTGCGACCTGGCCAAGATAAAGCAAAGCAGTTTGACACATACAACAACACATAGTTACACATGGAGTAGAACAAACATACAGTCAATAATACAGTAGAAAAATAAGTCTATATACAATGTGAGCAAATGAGGTGAGATAAGGGAGGTAAAGGCAAAAAAAGACCATGGTTGCGAAGTAAATACAATATAGCAAGTAAAACACTGGCATGGTAGATTTGCCGTGGAAGAATGTACAAAGTAGAGATAGAAATAATGGGGTGAAAATAATAATAATAATTACCTAGAAGGGTCTTGTAGATGACCTGAAGCCAGTGGGTTTGGCGACGAGTATGAAGCGAGGGCCAGCCAACAAGAGCATACAGGTCACAGTGGTGGGTAGAATATGGGGCTTTGGTGACAAAACAGATGGCACTGTGATAGACTGCATCCAATTTATTGAGTAGGGTTTTGGAGGCTGTTTTGTAAATGACATCACCGAAGTCGAGGATCGATAGGATGGTTAGTTTTACGAGGGTATGTTTGGCAGCATGAGTGAAGGATGCTTTGTTTGTGAAATAGGAAGCCAATTCTAGATTTAACTTTGGATTGGAGATGTTTGATGTGAGTCTGGAAGGAGAGTTTACAGTCTAACCAGACACCTAGGTATTTGTAGTTGTCCACATATTCTAAGTCACAACGGTCCAGACTAGTGATGCTGGACGGGCGGGCAGGTGCGGGCAGCGATCGGTTGAAGAGCATGCATTTAGTTTTACTTGTATTTAAGAGCAGTTGGAGGCCACGGAAGGAGAGTTGTATGGCATTGAAGCTCGTCTGGAGGGTTGTTAACACAGTGTCCAAAGAAAAAATACACATATTGATTTTGTGAGATTTGATTTTGAGTGACATTGACAATGTTAATAAAAATAGATGTGTAATTTTTTTGTAGTAAATGTTTAGGCAATAATTAAAAGGATTCCACCCTGTTCACTGTAAAACATATGGAAATGTGTTTGAATTATAGCAGACAAAGAACTGTGGCAGACAACTAATGACCACTGTGAATCTGATAGCAGGGAACGAGGTCTTCCCACTCAGAGAGAGGGGAAACCGTTGGGCTTGCAATAGATGGGGTAACATATGGCAGGATATGATAAGCAATGTATTGGTCTGGATTATTCTTGTATACAATTGATGTATCAGTGTGTATTATTTAGTCATTGAGGGTGGATTGTTAGGTGAGAATTATCGGTTAATTGAATGATTAGAATATTCCGCCCTGAAACATATAATTGTATGGAAGTGATTAGAATGTATAACATCATAATCAATAAATGTGTAGTCCTAGTCAGAATGAGGGTAAAGACAGCATGTCTTTATGGTATTATAAACACAGACTGTCTGAGCTCGGTGCCGACCTGACTAGAGATTAGGAGAGAACAGGGAGTATGACTCAAGGACAAGGTCACTAATCTCTGGCAGCTGGGTAGCAGGGCGTGTGTGTGTGTGTGTGTGTGTGTGTGTGTGTGTGTGTGTGTGTGTGTGTGTGTGTGTGTGTGTGTGTGTGTGTGTGTGTGTGTGTGTGTGTGTGTGTGTGTGTGTGTGTGTGTGTGTGTGTGTGTGTGTGTGTGTGTCTGTGTGTGTGTCTGTGTGTGTGTGTGTGTGTGTCTGTGTGTGTGGTTGTGTGAATGTGTGGGCGTGAGAAGTCAGTATAAAATGAATTGTTTTGTATTCCTGACTTTAGAACGTTCCGTGAATAAACCTTTTTGACTATTTTAGCTGGGCCTCCTTCTGTTTCATTCGACCAGGATCTTACAAATTCTGGTTTGCAGACTGAGTAATATATTTAAATTGGGTTATGAACCTGGGCAACGATCGGTTGAAGAGCATGCATTTAGTTTTACTTGTATTTAAGAGCAGTTGGAGGACACGGAAGGAGAGTTGTATGGCATCGAAGCTCGTCTGGAGGGTTGTTAACACAGTGTCCAAAGAGGGGCCAGAAGTATATAGAATGGTTTTGTCTGCGTAGAGGTGGATCAGAGACTCACCAGCAGCAAGAGCGACATCATTGATGTATACAGAGAAGAGAGTCGGCCCGAGAATTGAACCCTGTGGCACCCCCATAGAGACTGCCAGAGGCCCGGACAACAGGCCCTCCAATTTGACACACTGAACTCTATCAGAGAAGTAGTTGGTGAACTAGGTTAGGCAATCATTTGAGAAACTAAGGCTATCGAGTCTGAGGATGTGGTGATTGACAGAGTCGAAAGCCTTGGCCAGGTCAATGAATACGGCTGCACAGTATTGTTTCTTATCGATGGCGGTTAAGGTATCGTTTAGGACCTTGAGCGTGGCTGAGGTGCACCCATGACCAGCTCTGAAACCAGATTGCACAGCGGAGAAGGTGCGGTGGGATTCAAAATGGTCGGTAATCTGTTAACTTGGCTTTCAAAGACCTTAGAATGTCAGGGTAGGATAGATATAGGTCTGTAACAGTTTGGGTCTAGAGTGTCCCCCCCTGTGAAGAGGGGGATGACCGCAGCTGCTTTCCAATCTTTGGGAATCTCAGACGACAAGAAAGAGAGGTTGAAAAGGCTAGTAATAGGGGTTGCAACAATTTCGGCAGAGCATTTTGGAAAGAAAGGGTCTAGATTCTATAGCCCGGCTGATTTGTAGGGGTCCAGATTTTGCAGCTCTTTCAGAACATCAGCTGACTGGATTTGGGAGATTTGGGAGAAGGAGAAATGGGCAAGGCTTGGGCGAGTTGCTGTGGGGGGTGCAGTGCTGTTGACCGGGTTAGGGTTAGCCGGGTGGAAAGCATGGCCAGCCGTAGAAAAATGCTTATTGAAATTCTCAATTATAGTGCCTTTATCGGTGGTGACATAGTTTCCTATCCTCAGTGCAGTGGGCAGCTGGGAGGAGGTGTTCTTAAAGCCTTTAAGTCTGGGAAATTTCCAGGGCTGGATGGACCAGTTGAGGTATACCAAACCTTTTTTAATATACTCAGAGGACCGTTATTACCATGTTTTAACTAGGGATGCTCCGATATGTTTTTGGTCGATACCGATATAATATTTTCCTGGCCTCACCCGAAAAAATGATACCGATAACCGCATTTTACATTTTAGCTGCCTTTTAAGCATTATAGTACAATTAAATAGTTCCAGAATGTATCACATCCGGCCGTGATTGGAAGTCCCATAGGGCGATGCACAATTGGCCCAGCGTAGTCCGGGTTTGGCCGGGGTAGGCCGTCATTGTAAATAAGAATTTGTTCTTAACTATTATTTAAATAAAGGTTACACACACCACACCACACTGACAACAAAGTTATTCTGTTGGCATTTACGTATGTGCCCGTATGTCCCCGTATGTCCCCGTATGTCCCCGTATGTCCCCATTACCAGTAAAACATAATCAAAACCTATTTCTTTCACTTGCTGTGCTGTTTCATTGTTTATTTGTTCAGTCGTTTCATTCTCAACCAGGATTTCGATGAAACGCCGTTTGGGTCTTTGCGTGTCAAAAAAGATATACGTTAAAAAGCACTATTTGACGAGTCAAATAAGCTTGATGACCAATCAGGACCTGAATATGTCTGCAGGTCACATAATAATTGAATGAATAATTGAACACGTTCATAAATGTTTTTCTTCGTTTTTATACATTGATTACACTATCACTCGTATTTCATATGTCACAACGATTCATCGATACATATGCTATGATGCTGGTAAAGTTGTCTCGTGCACCTACAGTGTTGGTCATTAGAAAAACTAGCTCATGGATGCAAACAAAGTTCTTTCCCAAAAACATAGTAAAACGACATCTGTTTCAGTAGCTATAGTTAGCTAGCTGACCCTAGCCCCCCGACACAAACTACCCCCAAAACATAGCAAAACGACAATATAGTTAGCTAGCTGACCCTAGCCCCCCGACACAAACTACCCCCAAAACATAGCAAAACGACAATATAGTTAGCTAGCTGACCCTAGCCCCCCGAAACAAACTACCCCCAAAACATAGCAAAACGACAATATAGTTAGCTAGCTGACCCTAGCCCCCCGACACAAACTACCCCCAAAACATAGCAAAACGACAATATAGTTAGCTAGCTGACCCTAGCCCCCCGACACATAAACTACCCCCAAAACATAGCAAAACGACAATATAGTTAGCTAGCTGACCCTAGCCCCCCCCGACACATAAACTACCCCCAAAACATAGCAAAACGACAATATAGTTAGCTAGCTGACCCTAGCCCCCCGACACATAAACTACCCCCAAAACATAGCAAAACAACAATATAGTTAGCTAGCTGACCCTAGCCCCCCGACACATAAACTACCCCCAAAACATAGCAAAACGACAATATAGTTAGCTAGCTGACCCTAGCCCCCCGACACATAAACTACCCCCAAAACATAGCAAAACGACAATATAGTTAGCTAGCTGACCCTAGCCCCCCGACACATAAACTACCCCCAAAACATAGCAAAACGACAATATAGTTAGCTAGCTGACCCTAGCCCCCCGACACATAAACTACCCCCAAAACATAGCAAAACGACAATATAGTTAGCTAGCTGACCCTAGCCCCCCAACACATAAACTACCCCCAAAACATAGCAAAACGACAATATAGTTAGCTAGCTGACCCTAGCCCCCCCGACACACACTACCCCCAAAACATAGTAAAACTACAATATAGTTAGCTAGCTGACCCTAGCCCCCCGACACACACTACCCCCAAAACATAGTAAAACTACAATATAGTTAGCTAGCTGACCCTAGCCCCCCGACACACACTACCCCCAAAACATAGTAAAACTACAATATAGTTAGCTAGCTGACCCTAGCCCCCCGACACAAACTACCCCCAAAACATAGCAAAACGACAATATAGTTAGCTAGCTGACCCTAGCCCGCCGACACAAGCTACCCCCAAAACATAGCAAAACGACAATATAGTTAGCTAGCTGACTATATAGCTGGGTGTCATCCTAGCTATAGCCTGGGAGACTATTGTCTGGCTAAAGCCAGGGAGAGACTATCGTCTGGCTTAAGCCAGGGAGACTATTGTCTGGCTAAAGCCAGGGAGACTATTGTCTGGCTAAAGCCAGGGAGAGACTATCGTCTGGCTTAAGCCAGGGAGACTATTGTCTGGCTAAAGCCTGCGAGAGACTATCGTCTGGCTTAAGCAAGGGAGAGACTAGTGTCTGGCTAAAGCCAGGGAGACTATTGTCTGGCAACGAACTGCCCTTGCTGTCTCTCCAGGGCCGGTTCCCCTCTCTCCACTGGGATTCTCTGCCTCTAACCCTGTTACTGGGGCTGAGTCACTGGCTTGCTGGTGCTCTTTCATGCCGTCCCTAGGAGGGGTGCGTCACTTGAGTGGGTTGAGTTACTGACGTGAACTTCCTGTCTGGGTTGGCGCCCCCCCTTGGTTGTGCTGTGATGGAGACCTTTGTGGGCTATACTCGGCCTTGTCTCAGGATTGTAAGTTGGTGGTTGAGGATATCCCTCTAGTGGTGTGGGGGCTGTGCTTTGGCAGAGTGGGTGGGGTTATATCCTTCCTGTTTGGCCCTGTCCGGGGGTTTCTTCGGATGGGGCCACAGTGTCTCCTGACCGCTCCTGTCTCAGCCTCCAGTATTTATGCTGCAGTAGTTTATGTGTCGGGGGGCTAGGGTCTGTTGGTTATACCTGGAATACTTCTCCTGTCTTATCCAGTGTCCTGTGTGAATTTAAGTATGCTCTCTCTAATTCTCTCGTTCTCTCTTTCTCTCTGAGAACCTGAGCCCTAGGACCATACGTCAGGACTACCGGGCATGCTGACACCTTGCTGTCCCCAGTCCGCCCGGCCTTGCTGTTATTCCAGTTTCAACTGTTTCTGCCTGCGGTTACGAAACCCCTACCTGTCCCAGACCTGCTGTTTTCAACTCTTAATGATCGGCTATGAAAAGCCAACTGAGATTTATTTCTGATTATTATTTGACCATGCTTGTCATTTATGAACATTTTGAAAATCTTGGCTCTCTCTAATTTTCTCCTCTCTTTCTCTCGGAGGACCTGAGCCCTAGGACCATACGTCGGGACTACCGGCCGTGGTGACTCCTTGCTGCCCCCAGTCCGCCTGGCCTTGCTGCTATTCCAGTTTCAACTCTTCTGCCTGCGGTTATGGAACCCCTACCTGTCCCAGACCTGCTGTTTTCAACTCTTAATGATCGGCTATGAAAAGCCAACTGAGATTTATTCCTGATTATTATTTGACCATGCTTGTCATTTATGAACATTTTGAAAATCTTGGCTCTCTCTAATTTTCTCCTTCTCTCTTTCTTTCTCTCGGAGGACCTGGGCCCTAGGACCATGCATCGGGACTGCCGCCCGTGGTGACTCCTTGCTGTCCCCAGTCCGCCTGGCCTTGCTGCTATTCCAGTTTCAGCTGTTCTGCCTGCGGTTATGGAACCGCCACCTGTCCCAGACCTGTTGTTTTTCAACTCTTAATGATCAGCTATGAAAAGCCAACTGAAAATTATTCATGATTATTATTTGACCATGCTTGTCACTTATGAACATTTTTGAACATCTTGGCATAGTTCTGTTATAATCTCCACCCGGCACAGCCAGAAGAGGACTGGCCACCCCTCATAGCCTGGTTCCTCTCTAGGTTTCTTCCTAGGTTTTGGCCTTTCTAGGGAGTTTTTCCTAGCCACCGTGCTTCTACACCTGCATTCTAGCTGTTTGGGGTTTTAGGCTGGGTTTCTGTACAGCACTTCGAGATATTATCTGATGTACGAAGGGCTATATAAAATAAAATTGATTGATTGATTGATTGATAAAGTCAGGGAGAGACTATCGTCTGGCTTAGGCCAGGGAGACTATTGTCTGGCTAAAGCCACGGAGTCTATTGTCTGGCTAAAGCCAGGGAGACTGTTGTCTGGCTAAAGCCAGGGAGAGACTATTGTCTGGCTAAAGTCAGGGAGACTATTGTCTGGCTAAAGCCAGGGAGAGACTATTGTCTGGCTAAAGCCAGGGAGACTATTGTCTGGCTAAAGCCAATGAGACTGTTGTCTGGCTAAAGCCTGGGAGAGACTATCGTCTGCTTAAGCCAGGGAGACTATTGTCTGGCTAAAGCCAGGGAGAGACTATCGTCTGGCTTAAGCCAGGGAGAGACTATCGTCTGGCTTAAGCCAGGGAGAGACTATCGTCTGGCTTAAGCCAGGGAGAGACTATCGTCTGGTTTAAGCCAGGGAGAGACTATCGTCTGGCTTAAGCCAGGGAGAGACTATTGTCTGGCTTAAGCCAGTGAGAGACTATCGTCTGGCTAAAGCCTGGGAGAGACTATCGTCTGGCTAAAGCCTGGGAGAGACTATCGTCTGGCTTAAGCAAGGGAGAGACTAGTGTCTGGCTAAAGGAGACTATTGTCTGGCTAAAGCCAGGGAGACTATTGTCTGGCTAAAGCCAAGGAGACTATTGTCTGGCTAAAGCCAGGGAGAGACTATTGTCTGGCTAAAGTCAGGGAGACTATTGTCTGGCTAAAGCATGGGAGAATATTGTCTGGCTATAGCCAGGGAGACTATTGTCTGGCTAAAGCCAGGGAGACTATTGTCTGGCTAAAGCCAGGGAGACTATTGTCTGGCTAAAGCCAGGGAGACTATTGTCTGGCTAAAGCCTGGGAGAATATTGTCTGGCTAAAGCCTGGGAGACTATTGTCTGGCTAAAGCCTGGGAGACTATTGTCTGGCTAAAGCCTGGGAGACTATTGTCTGGCTAAAGCCTGGGAGACTATTGTCTGGCTGACGCCTGGGAGAGACTATTGTCTGGCTAAAGCCAAGGAGACTATTGTCTGGCTAAAGCCAGGGAGACTATTGTCTGGCTAAAGCCAAGGAGACTATTGTCTGGCTATAGCCAAGGAGACTATTGTCTGGCTATAGCCTGGGAGACTATTGTCTGGCTAAAGCCAGGGAGACTATTGTCTGGCTAAAGCCAAGGAGACTATTGTCTGGCTAAAGCCTGGGAGACTATTGTCTGGCTAAAGCCAAGGAGACTATTGTCTGGCTAAAGCCAGGGAGACTATTGTCTGGCTAAAGCCAAGGAGACTATTGTCTGGCTATAGCCAAGGAGACTATTGTCTGGCTATAGCCTGGGAGACTATTGTCTGGCTAAAGCCAGGGAGACTATTGTCTGGCTAAAGCCAAGGAGACTATTGTCTGGCTAAAGCCTGGGAGACTATTGTCTGGCTAAAGCCAAGGAGACTATTGTCTGGCTAAAGCCAGGGAGAGACTATTGTCTGGCTAAAGCCAGGGAGAGACTATTGTCTGGCTAAAGCCAGGGAGAGACTATTGTCTGGCTAAAGCCAGGGAGACTATTGTCTGTCTAAAGCCAAGTCAGACACTCATTACTGTTGTTTTGCTGACGTCAGGCTGACTGTATTACATTGTCTGGTTTCAGGTTGAGACAGTATAAGGACCTGTAAGACTGAAACAACACTAATCCAGTGGCCTAGTTACAGTTATGACATAAATGGTATTGAAAAGCCGATTAGTAAGAATGTCTCACCCCATGTTCAAAAAATTTGCCCTTTTTCCCTTTATTCAGATTACAACCTCTCGCTTTCGGCTATTTGAAAATAAAATAATCTCCAAAATATCGCTCTTTTTCAAGGTTGATTGCATTTTCAGTTTAATCCACCAGAAAATAATAACCACCAGATTACATTACATATTTATTACAATAAATATTATGCTTAAACACAAATATACAAATGTATTATATAATAAAAAGAAAAAAGGGTATCATCATAAATAGTGGTTATTTCACACATGTAACTAACTAACAAACAAACAAACTAACTAACAAAAACAAATGGAAATATCTGCTCTACTCAAAAATGGAACCAATTTCTGCAAAAATGGAGGGGGGAAAAGTAAGGAACTTTACTGTCGGCATTAAAGACTAAAATTGGCTAAAGATAATTGTGATTAATAAAAAGCATACCAATTTCAATTAAAGACCAAAAAAGTGACAGCTGTGCAATATGGATTGCAAAATTGTTGGGACGAAATTTTCAATGTGCAAATTTCATGGCACACGGTTTATGAACTGATACACATATGCTGATATGATGGCTGAAGAATCGCAATATTTACCTGGAGCCAACTCTGCAAATAGCCCTGCTGGGTGATTTAAAAAGTCAATTGAAATAATAGTATAATGCTCTTAGCAAAAATATTTATCTTTAATTTACAATATGTAGAATCTATGAGAATAGAAAGGTTCAGAACTTGTGAAACATCACAGTGGAAAAATATACGTCAAATAGAAATCAAAACTGGTGGTGGTGTTAGGAGATAGATGGGAGGGGTTGAGGGGAGCTGAAGGATGGGACTGGATGGTGTTCAGAGATAGATGGGAGGGGTTGAGGGGAGCTGAAGGATGGGACTGGATGGTGTTCAGAGATAGATGGGAGGGGTTGAGGGGAGCTGAAGGATGGGACTGGATGGTGTTCAGAGATAGATGGAAGGGGTTGAGGGGAGCTGAAGGATGGGACTGGATGGTGTTCAGAGATAGATGGGAGGGGTTGAGGAGAGCTGAAGGATGGGACTGGATGGTGGTCAGAGATAGATGGGAGGGGTTGAGGGGAGCTGAAGGATGGGACTGGATGGTGTTCAGAGATAGATGGGAGGGGTTGAGGGGAGCTGAAGGATGGGACTGGATGGTGTTCAGAGATAGATGGAAGGGGTTGAGGGGAGCTGAAGGATGGGACTGGATGGTGTTCAGAGATAGATGGGAGGGGTTGAGGGGAGCTGAAGGATGGGACTGGATGGTGTTAGGAGATAGATGGGAGGGGTTGAGGGGAGCTGAAGGATGGGACTGGATGGTGTTCAGAGATAGATGGGAGGGGTTGAGTGGAGCTGAAGGATGGGACTGGATGGTGTTCAGAGATAGATGGGAGGGGTTGAGTGGAGCTGAAGGATGGGACAAAAGATAACTATTTTAAACTATACAGTGTCTGTAAAATGTATATAGAATGTATAAACTGGAAGTAGAAGCCTAAGAATTGCTGTCCATTAGTTTACTTTAATTAGGTAAGCGATGGTAGGGTTAAGGGAAAATAATCAAACAATGATCAACAACCAATTTGAAGGAGATTTGAAGAATTGTAAAAAATAATAAATGGACAAATATTGTACAATACAGGTGTGCCCCTTGACTTTTTCTACATTTTGTTACGTTACAGCCTTATTCTGAAATTGATTTGTCTCTGATTGGGAGCCATATTTAGGCAGCCATAGTCATTAGGTAGGTTGTGGGTGATTGTCTATGTGTAAACCTGCCACTTATTTGTCTTGTATAGCTTCACGGTCGTTCGGTTTGTTGTTTTGTTTAGTTTGTTTTAGTGTTCTAAGTCTTTCTTAAATTAATACAAATATGTATTTATATCACGCTGCGCCTTGGTCCTCTCTTTCACCTAAAGACGATCGTGACACCTTTAGCAGTGATTACAGCCTCGAGTCTTCTTGGGTATTACGTAACAAGCTTGACACACCTATATTTGGGGAGTTTCTCACATTCTTTTCTGGAGATCCTCTCAAGTTCTTTCAGGTTGGATGGGGAGCGTAGCGGCACAGATATTTTCAGGTCTCTCCAGAGATGTTTGATCGGGTTCAAGTCTGGGCTCTGGCTGGGCCACTAAAAGACATTCAGAGGCTTGTCCCGAAGCCACTCTTGCATTGTCTTGGCTGTGTCCTTAGGGTCGTTGTACTGCTGGAAGGGGAACCTTCGCCCCAGTCTGAGGTCCTGAGCACCCTGGAGCAGGTTTCATCAAGGATCTCTCTGTACTTTGCTCCATTCATCTTTCCCCCAATCCTAACTAGTCTCTCAGTCCCTGCCGCTGAAAAACATCACCACAGACTGATGCTGCCACCACCATGCTTCACTGTAGGGATGGTGCCAGGTTTCCTCCAGATGTGACACTTGGCATTCAGACCAAAGAGTTCACTCTTGGTTTCATCGGACCAGAGAATCTTGTTTCTCATGGTCTGAGAGTTTTTATGTGCCTTTCGGCAAGCTCCAAGCGGGATGTCATGTGCCTTTTACTGAGTGGCTTCCGTCTGGCTACGCTACCATAAAGGCCTGATTGGTGGAGTGCTGCAGAGATGGTTGTCCTTCTGGGAGGTTCTCCCATCTCCACAGAGGAACTCTGGAACTCTGTCAGAGTTACCATCGGGTTCTTGATCACCTCCCTGACCAAGGCCCTTCTCCCGATTGCTCAGTTTGGCCGGGCGTCCAGCTCTAGGAAGGGTCTTGGTGGTTCCAAACTTCTTCCATTCAAGAATGATGGAAGCCCCTGGGTTATTGGGGACCTTGAATGCTGCAGAAATGTTTTGTTACCCTTCCTCAGATCTGTGCCTCGACACAATCTTGTCTCGGAGCTCTACGGACAATTCCTCATGGCTTGGTTTTTACTTTGACATGCACTGTCAACTGTGGGACCTCATATAGACAAGTGTGTGCCTTTCCAACTCATGTCCAATCAATTGAATTTACCACAGGTGGACTCCCATCAAGTTGTAGAAACATCTCAAGGATGATCAATGGAAACCAGATGCATGTGAGCTCAATTTCCAGTCTCGTAGCAAAGGGTCTGAATACTTAAGTAAAAAAAAGCTTTTTATTTTATTTTTAATACATTTGCCAAAATTTCTTAACCTGTTTTTACTTTGTCATTATGGGATATTGTGTGTAGATTGATGAGGAAAATCAGGCTGTAACGTAACAAAATGTGGAAAAAGTCAAGGGGTTTGAATACTTTGAATGCACTTTACACAGGAAAATAAATGTCTAAGAACACGAATCGTGTCAAACGGTAAATGGCTTTTGCCACTCATTTCCCATAAACACTGTTCTGAATTGTTGTTAGTGGCCCCTCCCACCAAATCTGTCAGATTGTTTTCCCCTCGGGTCTGTAATGAGACCGTCTCTCAATAGAAGCTTTGTGTCTGGTTCCCTCTCCAGTAATCTGACCCAGTGATAACATGTTGGGCAATGTCGAGAAGAAAGAGTCATTTAATGTTACCACCACCTAATGAAACTGTGATTCATTGTTACTGACAGACTGGATTTCCAGCATTCTCAGCTCCAGGAAGGATGTTACCATGCGACTACTAGACCAGAAACACACGTTGGACTTGGCAGAGAATGAACAATGAGTCTCTCAAACTTCATGTACTGGGCTTGGAGGTGAGACGTACGAATCGCAGTTGGATGTCCTTGCCTCTAGAGGACCAGTGTTCTTGTCACAAGTTTGTTTACGCACAGTTATCTCTGTCCTATTTTGTGATTTAGATGTGGCTTTCCATGTCCGTTGGCGTCGTAAGTAAAGGAATATGAGGAAAATCGCCAAGCCTCCAGCAGGGATGACCAACATCAGCAGTGTAGATCTGTCTCTGGGACAGTCGGCATGGATTCTGCTGCTTGACTCTGTTGACCCAAAAGAACAAATGAGAAACATTTGGCAAAATTATTAAACACACTCAGTATATATCTACCCTGAAGAAGGTAGCGATATAATATGTCATTATTAAAACACACCCGGTATATACACTACCGTTCAAAAGTTCGGGGTCACTTAGAAATGTCCTTGTTTTTTGAAAGAACTGCAATTTTTTTGGTGATATCGATTTTTTATTTTTTCTGTCCATTAAAATAACATCAAATTGATCAGGAATACAGTGAAGACATTGTTAATGTTGTGAATGACTATTGTAGCTGGGAAAATTTAAAAAAAAATATATATATATATGGAATATCTACATAGGCGTAGAGGCCCATTATCATCAATCATCACTCCTGTTTTCCAATGGCACGTTGTGGTAGCTAATCCAAGTTTATCATTTTAAAAGGCTAATTTATCATTAGAAAACCCTTTTGCAATTATGTTAGCACAGCTGAAAACTGTTGTCCTGATTTAAAGAAACAATAAAACTGGCCTTCTTTAGACTAATTGAGTATATGGAACATCAGCATTTGTGGGTTCGTTTACAGGATCAAAATGGCCAGAAACAAAGAACTTTCTTCTGAAACTCGTCAGTCTATTCTTGTTCTGAGAAATTAAAGCTATTCCATGCGAGAAACTGAAGATCTCGTACAAAGCTGTATAATACTCCCTTCACAGAACAGCGCAAACTGTCTCTAACCAGAATAGAAAGAGGAGTGGGAGGCAACGGTGCACAACTGAGCAAGTGGACAAGTACATTAGAGTGTCTAGTTTGAGAAACAGACGCCTCAAAAGTCCTCAACTGGCAGCTTCATTAAATAGTACTCGCAAAACACCAGTCTCAACATCAACAGTGAAGAGGAGACTCCAGGATGCTGGCCTTCTAGGCAGAGTTCCTCTGTCCAGTGTCTGTGTTCTTTTGCCCGTCTTAATCTTTTATTTTTATTGGCCAGTCTGAGATATGGCTTTTTCTTTGCAACTCTGCCTAGAAGGCCAGCGTCCCAGAGGAAACTTTTCAGACCTCATTACTTTTCCCACATTTAGTTATGTTAGACTTATTCTAAAATGAATTAACTAGGTTTTTTTTTCTCATCTACACACAATACCCAAAATGACGAAGCAAAAACAAGTTTATTTTTGCACAATTATAAAATAAAAAAAAACAGGAAATATCAGATTTACATATGTATTCAGACCCTTTACTCAGTACTTTGTTGAAGCACCTTTAGCAGCGATTACAGCCTTGAGTCTTCTTAGGTATGATCCTACATGTTTGGCACACATATATTTGGGGAGTTTCTCCCATTCTTATCTGCAGAACCTCTCAAGCTTTGTCAAGCTCTGTAAGTTTAAGAGCATTCCACACCTTTGGGCTCCCAAGTGACGCAGCGGTCTAAGGCACTGTATCTCAGTGATTGAGGCATCACTACAGACACCCTGGTTCGATTCCAGGCTGTATCACAACAGGCCGTGATTCGGAGTCCCATAGGGCGGCACACAATTGGCCCTGCGTCTTTTGTAAATAAGAATTGTAAATAAGAATTTGTTCTTAACTGACTTGCCTAGTTAAATAAAAGTTAAAATAAAATAAAGAAATAATTTTCAAAATTCTTCAAGCTCTGTCAAATTGGTGGTTGATCGTTGCTAGACAACTATTTTCAGGTCTTGCCATAGATTTTCAAGTAGATTTAAGTTAAAACTGTAACTCAGAACATTCACTGTGTTCTTAGTAATCAACTCCAGTGCAGATTTGGCCTTATTATTTTGTGTTATTGTGAAATGTGAATTCATCACCCAGTATCTGGTGGAAAGCTGAACTGAATCAGGTTTTCATCTAGGACTTTTCCTGTGCTTAGATCCATTCCCCCCCCCCCCCCCCCGCCAGTCCTTAATGATTACAGCCACCACTCTGCTTGAAAATATGGAGAGTGGTACACAGTAATGTGTTGTATTTGCTCCAAACATAACACTTTTTTTTATTCAGGACAAAAAAGTTATTTGCCGTGCAACATTTTAACTTTAGTGCCTTGTTGCAAACAGGATGCATGTTTTGAAATATTTTTTATTCTGTACAAACTTCCTTCTTTTCACTCTGTCATTTAGGTTAGTATTGTGGAGTAACTACAATGTTGTTGATCCATCCTCATTTTTCTCCTATCACAACCATTAAACTAACTGTTTTAAAGTCACCATTGGCCTCATGGTGAAATCTGAGTGGTTTCCTTCCTCTCCAGCAACTGAGTTAGGAAGGACGCCTGTATCTTTGTAGTGACTGGGTGTATTGATACACCATCCAAAGTGTAATTAATAACTTCACTAGGCTCAAAGGGATATTCAATGTTTACTTTTTATTTTTTACCCATCTACCAATAGGTGCCATTCTTTGCGAGGCACTGAAAAACCTCCCCTGGTCTTTGTGGTTGAATCTGTGTTTGAAATGTACTGCTCGACTGAGGGACCTTACAGATAATTGTATATGTCGAGTACAGAGATGAGGTAGTCATTCAAAAAATGTTGTTAAACACTATTGCACACAGAGTGAGACCATGCAACTTATTGTTTTTTGCTTAACACGTTTTTACTCCTGAAACTATTTAGGCTTTCCATAACAAAGGGTTAAATACTTATTGACTCAAGACATTTGAGCTTTTAATTTTAAATTAAGTAGTAAAAAATTCTACATACATAATTCCACTTTGACATTACGGGGTGTGGACCAGAAAAAAAAAGTGCAATCCATTTTAAATTCAGGCTGTGACACAATAACATGTGGAACAAGTCAAGGGGTGTGAATGCTTTCTGAAAGCACTATACATTTGGGAAGTATTCAGACCCCTTGACCTTTTCCACATTTTGTTACGTTACAGCCTTATTCTAAAATTGATTAAATAGTCCCCCCCCCCCCCTCATCAATCTACACACAATACACAATAATGACAAAGCAAAAAGTATTTTTGACAATTTTGTAAACTTATTCGAAATAAAAAATACTGAGTACTTGAAACCGCTATTGCAGTGATTACAGGTCCTTAGCGCTTTGGTTTCATCTTTCTCCTCAATCCAGACTAGTCTCCCAGTCCCTGGGAATCACATTTTTATTTGGCCCCCGACAGCTGTACCCCAGTTTGGGAATACCTGCTCTGGAGTGATGAATCATGTTTCACCATCTGGCAGTCCGACGGACAAATCTAGATTTGGCAGATGCCAGGAGAACACTACCAGCCCCCATAGTGGCAATTGTAAAGAACGGAAATCTGTCTTTCTGTTTTCATTATTCCGGCTCCGAGACAGACTGACACACAACATCAGGAGATTTAGGCTCCTCTTTCTAATAATAGTTCTGTGGTTGAGAGAAAATACACTGGCCTGTATGTTCCAATGGAAGGGCGTTTGTAGTTTCTGTGCTGTAAACACTACTCAGCTCAAATTAAAGGATTAGCTAATTCCATGTTTGTCAAATATGGAGTAAATGTTTGTCAAGACGGGAATATGGTCTCAGCTTGACTCAATGTCACAGGGTGGGGTCTGAACCCAAGTCTCCCACAGGGAGAACCAGGCATCTTAACCATTAGCCCAATAGGAAATGCACTCTTGGCCAAAGGGTGACAGTAGCTATGTTTCAATTAACTTGTCTAGTATTTTTTTTTTTTTTTTATCTACATTAATTATGGCTGCAAGCCCTATATCGGGATGAATATGAAAATAGATGTGACAATTGCCTGCTAGGGTGTTTCCATTTAACCATCTTCTGTGGATAAAAATACAAACAAGTAACAAACTGTAGTGACCCTATGTTTAAAAACGAGGATATCGTTATAACGAGGATATTTGCCACTTCAGCATGCTTTTGTCACACAGTCGATACCACTCGAGGGTACGGACCAGAAGGTTGCGGGTTCAGACCACCTGCGGGATCGTCTGAGACCAGCCTCCCTTGTGTGTATGGAATATTTCTGGGATCTTTTATTTCAACGGTGACTTTAAGACAGCTACAGAGTTGAATGGCTGTTATGCTGTTCTCCGTATGCGTCACTGTGCATATTTTGACAGCAAGATAAACCCCTTCACATCAACAACCCTCAAAGCGTGAACTCCATGTTCCCAAGATGTGAGTTGAAAGAGCGTGAAACTGAAACGCAAAGACAATAATGTCTGCATCAGACAATCTGTCCTAAAATACAAACTAGATATGAACGTAACCTGATATTTTGCCCACACTGACAACTAGCAAAAGCTAAGCTAACATACGGTAGCAATTAAGCTAGTGCTGTACATCTATCCCACAAATAATGCTCTGAAACGAAAGGTATATGAAAAAGGAATGAAAATACTCCGTGACAACTTTTCCTAAGGTATACAACGTAAAGGATGGATGAATATTGTAAGCAGACAAATGAAACGGAGCACTCTAAGCTCTACACGAGGCAACAATGACCAACGTCCTCCTAACAGGTCACATGACGGGTCATTTTCTAGCTAAAGGAAAATACTCCACATCAACACTAGGGGGAGCCAAATTCAAGGTAAGGAATATAGGTAAGTTTTAGAACAAGAACAGAACAGCTATGATAGGAACAAAAATGAGGATGGATCAACAACATTGTGGTTACGTCACAATACTAACCTAATTGACACGATGAAAAGAAGGACACCTGTACATTAAAATATTCTAAATCATGCATCCTGTTTGCAATAATGCACTGAAGTAAAACTGCAGAAAAATGTGCAAAGAAATTACATTTATGTCCTGAATATAAAGCATTATGTTTGGGGCAAACACAACACATCACTGAGTACCACTTCATATTTTCAAGCATGGTGGTGGCTGCATCATGTTATGGGTATGCTTGTCATCAACAAGGACTAGTGAGTTAATGATAAAAAAAAACAGAATAGAGCTAAGCAAAAGGCTAAATCCTAGAGGGAAACCTGGTTCTATCAGGAATCAAGATAAGACCCAAGTGCAGACTGTGTGAAGTAACAATGTTTATTGTAACCACAGGGGCAGAGGTTGGTAATCCAGAAGTGGAGCAAAGGTACAGGATGGCAGGCAGGCTCAGGCAGAGTGGTCAGGCAGGTGGGGTCAGGACAGTCAAGGGTCAAAAACCAGGAGGATGAGAAGAAAAAAAGGACTGGTAAAAAACAGGAGCAGAGACTCGAACAAACAAGACGAACTAGCACAGACAGAAAACACAGAAAACACAATACCCAGAAAATAAGTGGGGAAGATGGGCGACACCTGGAAGGGGTGGAGACAAGCACAAGGTGAAACAGATCACCAAGGTGAAACAGATCAGGGCGTGACAGTACCCCCCCCCCCCCCCACAGGGACGCCAACTGGCGTTACACCTGGACAGATAACTGATTGACTGGCAGATTATTGCTCCCACACCGCCGTGGCCCAGGCGAGTGCCCTCCCGTGGCCCAGGCGAGTGCCCTCCCGTGGCCCAGGCGAGTGCCCTCCCGTGGCCCAGGCGAGTGCCCTCCCGTGGCCCAGGCGAGTGCCCTCCCGTGGCCCAGGCGAGTGCCCTCCCGTGGCCCAGGCGAGTGCCCTCCCGTGGCCCAGGCGAGTGCCCTCCCGTGGCCCAGGCGAGTGCCCTCCCGTGGCCCAGGCGAGTGCCCTCCCGGACAACAGCGTAATGATGTACACTATCCTCGAGCGGTCCGAGGGGAACGAAGAAGGCTGCAGCTCGAAAACGAGGATGCACTGGGAAAGAAAGGCCCGGCAGGTTCTGGGATCGCCATCGTAGCGCTCCCGGGGAGGTATGCGGGGTTCCCGGGAAGCCGGGATGACGACGCTGCTACCAGCTGGGTTACAAAGGGGGCTGGGAGGATACCGTCGTGGTAGGCTTCCTAGTAGACAACCCACGGAATTGCTCTCGCAATGCGTCCAAGGTTAGGTCGTAACGTTCGGACACGGCCTGGAACCCTTCCATCAGACCGCGAAGCAACTCCTCGTGCCTACCGACGAGGGCTCCTTGGGAGGAGATGTGGTTGCGGAGCTGGTCCAAGTTTGCTGGGTCAGTCATTGGCCAATTCGTACTATCAGGAATCAAGGTAAGACTCAAGTGCAGACTGTGTGAAGTAACAATTTTTATTGTAACAACAGGGGCAGGCAAACGACAGGTCAAGACAGGCAGGGGTCGATAATCCAGAGTAGAGGTCAAGGTAGAGGACGGCAGGCAGCCTCAGGTAAGGTAGAGGTGTGTAATACAGTGGTGGAGCAAAGGTACAGGACGGCAGGCAGGCTCGGGGTCAGGGACAGGCAGAGAGGTCAGGCAGGCAAGTACAATGTCAGGACAGTCAAGGGTCAAAAACCAGGAGGACGAGGAAAAAAAGAGACTGGAAAAACAGGAGAAGAGACAAAACGCTGGTTGACTTGAAGAAACAAGACGAACAGACAGAAAACAGGTATAAATACCCAGAAGTTAAGTGGGGAAAACGCCTGGAAGGCGACACCTGGAAGGAGTGGAGACAAGCACAAGGGCAGGTGAAACAGGTCAGGGCGTGACAGGTTCAGTCTGCTTTCCAACAGACACTGGGAGACAAATTCCCCTTTCAGCAGGACAATAACTGTCACGCCCTGGCCTTAGTTATCTTTGTTTTTTTTATTATTTCAGTTAGGTCAGGGTGTCACATAGGGAAGGTATGCGTTTTTGTAGTGTGGTATGTGTATGGGGCAGTGTCTAGTGTAGTTGTCTAGGTAAGTCTATGGTTGCCTGAAGGGTTCTCAATAAGAGACAGCTGTCATTCATTGTCTCTGATTGGGAGCCATATTTAAGGCAGCCATAGGCATTAGGTTAATGTGGGTAATTGTCTATGTTGTACGTTTGTAGCTTGTGTGTGCACTTACGTCTATAGCTTCACGATCGTTTGTTGTTTTGTTTTGTAAAAGTGTTTGTTTCGTGTTTCGTCATCTTTAATAAAAGAAGATGTATTTCTCACACGGGGCGCCTTGGTCCTCTCTCTCACCCATAGACGGTCGTGACAATAACTTAAAACACAAATACTGTATAAAGTAAAGTTGCTTACTTAGATGACATTGAATGTTCCTGAGAGGCCTAGTTACAGGTTTGACTTAAATCGTCTTCAAAATCTATGACAAGATTTCAAAATGGCTTTCTAGCAATGATCAACAACCAACTTGACAAGAGCTTGAAGAATTTCTAAAAGAATAATGTGCTAATATGGGAGTTCGCTCTGGATAATTTGTAAGTCGCTCAATTTGTAAGTCGCTCTGGATAAGAGCGTCTGCTAAATGACTTAAATGTAAATGTAATATTGTGCAATCCAGATGTGCAAAGCTCCTTAGAGACTAACCCAGAAATACTCACAGCTGTAATCACTGCCAAAGGTGATTCTAACATGTATTGACTCTGGGGGTTAAATACGTATCTAATCAAGACATTAGTGTTTTTTTTTACAAAAGTTTGAATTTAGTAAAGGGGTGTGAATACTCTCTGAAGGCTCTGTACATACCTCATGAGCTTAGTTCAACAGTCTTAACCCAACATATACAGTGTCGTGAAAAAGTAATTGCCCCCCTAATTGAGATGTCTTGAAAGGACTTGAAACGAGCAGTTCACGCTTGAAAACCCAAAAATGTGGCTGAGTTAAAGCAGTTCCGCATGGAAGAGTGGGCCACTGTCGTGAGAGACTGATCAACAACTACAGAATATACTTTTTCAAGGCACTGTAAGCTTGCTTTACTCCAATGTTAGTAAAAAATATATATATAATTGTAAACAAATACTGTACAACTATATGACAAGGTTACAACTATATTTTTTGATCTCGTGAATTGTATCTATAGCTACACCCCCATCCCTTAGCCATTTTACCCCCCAAAAAAGGTGGGCTCTTCTTTGTTATTGTTTGAACAGATTTCCCCTTTAAGAAACAATATTATGTTTCCTAGGAAACATGTCACCACAGGCACATCTGTGTGTAAACTGAATGAAAATACAAGATGTAAAGTGTTGATGCCATGTCTCATGAGCTCAAAAAAAAAAATCCAATACATTTTCCATAGCCACAATAAGCTTATTTCTCTCTAATTGTGTGCACAAATTTGTTTACATCCCTGTTAGTGTGCATTTCTCCTTTGCCAAGATAGTCGATCCACCTAACAGGTGTGGCATATCAAGACAGAATGATCATATAACATGTTTGGCTAAACTTTGATCATTGAGGTAGTAAATTAATGAAAGGAAATGAAAGAGACTGGGTTATGTTAGAAGTTAATGGTTCTCAGAAGAAAGAAGAAGGCATTGTGTGTTTGATGGAGGAGAGGAGATGTGCTGATACAGTAGATGAAAGAGGGGTTGAGGTCAGGAAGTGAGGACAGATTATCTTACAGTAAGAGAGTAATAAATGTTTGGTATCCTGTTACCCTCTTTGTTAGCTTCCTGTAGAGCCATAAAATGTAAGGATTGGAGAGAAAGAGGAGTGTCTTAATAAGTAGAATGAATATATAAACTGTGTCACGCCCAGACCCTCCCCTAGACTGTGTGCTGGTGCGCTCGGAGTTCGCACCTTAAGGGGGGGGTTATGTCACGCCCTGGCCTTAGTATTATTTGTTTTCTTTATTATTTTAGTTAGGTCAGGGTGTGACATGGGGAATGTTTGTGTTTTATAGGTTTTGGGTGGTTATATGGTAAAGGGGGTGTTGGGTGTAGTGTATGGGTTTGTGTTGAGTGCATGTGTCTAGCTGTGTCTATGTTGGTGTAGTTGTCTAGGAGAGTCTATGGTTACCTGAATGTGTTCCCAATTAGAGACAGCTGATTTCTGTTGTCTCTGATTGGGAGCCATATTTAGGGTAGCCATGGGCTTTCGTTTGATGTGGGTAATTGTCTATGTTATACGTTTGTAGCCTGTGTGTGCACTACGTTTGATTAGCTTCACGATCGTTTATTGTTTTGTTTAGTGTGTAAGTGTTTTTGTTTCGTTTTGCCTTCGTCATCAATAAAAGAGATGGCGTATTTTCCAAATGCTGCGTTTTGGTCCGTCAATCCTCCACACGATCGTGACAAACTGTGAAGTCTGAAATATTTTGCTGTCTGTTTTCAGCTGTACAGAACCTTTGGGGAAATTATTAAACTTGGTTAAAGCTTCTCTAATGTCCGTGAGTTATTTACTCTGAAAAAAAAAAGAACCTAACACAGTTGCACCTTGTGCTGTGGACACTAAAATCCCACTCTTGAATGTACAGTTTTATCCCAATGCCACAGATGTCTCAAATTTTGAGGTGGAAGGCTATTTCGCATGCTGACCGCAGGAATGTCCACCAGAGCTGTTCCCAGTCTCAATATGGTTGTTTTGTCCTGTTGCTATGCATCCGCTTTCAATATCAACTGTTTTCTTCTGTTTTGAAACGCAAAAAAAAAAAGTAACTTAAAAGAGTATTACTATTATCATTAATCAATGAAACGAGGTATTCAAGCAAACCATTCAGCGGACATCAGCTCACCATAGCTCAGTGACCTCTCCATGACCTGCTCCAGGAGCTGGTTCCTCAGGGAGAAGGTGTAGTTGACTGCCCCACCAGCCTGCATCACCAACTGGGTGCGGAGGGAGAGGAGCAGGCCCGGGGCCCTGGACGACTGGGTCACTGAGATGTTATGCGTGAGGTTATGGCCATTCGGGTCCAACCAGCGGACCTCTGGTTCTGGGTAACCTTCAGTCTCATAGAGGAAGGTCATGTAGGAGTGCTGGGCCTGGACTGTGAGGTGAGGCTCTGTGTAGAATGCTAGAGAGAGACAGAGAGAGAGTGGAGTGGGATAGAGAACAGACAGGCATTACATGAAGGGGGAAACAGGGGGACAAAGCAACCATTCATCTGTCAGTCCCCAAATCCAGGTGAGGTGAGGCTCTGTGTAGAGAGAGAGAGAGAGAGAGAGAGAGGAGTGGGATAGAGAGAGAGAGTGTAGTGGGATAGAGAACAGACAGGCATTACATGAAGGGGGAAACAGGGGGACAAAGCAACCATTCATCTGTCCGTCCCCGAATCCATGGGCCAGTCTAACCCTATTGACCCATTGTCACAACTACCGCCGAAGTTGGTGCCTCTCCTTGTTCGGGCAGCGTTCAGCGGTCGTCGTCAACCGGCTTTCTAGCTGCCTCCGATCTACGTTTTCTTTTTCCATTTGTTTTGTCTTGATTGTACACACCTGGTTCCCATGACCTTATACTAATTTTCCTATTTAACCCTCTGGTTCCTAATATGGTTTTGTGCGTGTTTGTTCCTTGTTGAGTGTTATTAGACTGCTGTGTTATGGTGTGTTTTTCCCTGCGTGGAATTTTATGGTTGTTTCTTTTCGAGTAAAGTATGTTATTCTACTCAGTTCTGTGTCCGGCGCCTGACTCCGTCCTCACCGCTGCACACTGACACTTGACACCCATCTAATTCTCAAGAAATGTGTTGCCTTCTTCTTCCAAATATCCCTCAGTAATCACTGATACCATATCATCTCTACAGTCAAATACAAATATATAGAAGAAGGTAATATCCACAAAGGCTACTTATTTCAATGGTAATATCCACAAAGGCTTTTCATTGTTTAGGCCATTCCTCTTTGGGACTTTCCAGGGAAGGGAGAGAAAAGTATAGAGAGAGGGAGAGAGAGAGGAGAGAGAGAGAGAGGAGGGAGGAGAGAGAGAGAGAAGAGCGAAAGAGAGGAGAGGAGAAGAGAGGAGAGGAGAGGAGAGAGAGAGAGAGAGAGAGAGAGGGAGAGGAGAGGAGAGGAGAGAGAGAGAGAGAGAGAGAGGAGAGAGAGAGAGAGAGGAGAGGAGAGGAGAGAGAGAGAGAGCGACAGCGAGAGAGAGGGAGGGTTAAGGGTCTGGACCGTGAAAGAGTTAAGAGTGCCCTTGAGGTTCCTGAAAGTCTTCATTCTGAATGTTTAACAATGTAAACAGCATTTGTGTAGATGAATGTCTCTTTCCTCTGTACCTGGTTTCAAAAAGAGCTGGGTAGCAAAACAACGAAAGGTTCACAATCCATGGCTCCAAAGCTGTCTAACTAGCTGAGCTACTCTGTAGCTAGAAAGTAGCTAGAAAGTAACCGAAAAACAAGTTGAGAAAAAAGTTGGTAAAATAAACATGTCTTAATATGTTCTGAGTCAATTTGTTTCTCTTGGCTTGAATGTAAAAGTTAAATTTGGTGATCCACAAAACAAATCTGTGACGGAACATTCAGTCAGTGAGTCAGGTCTCCATGGTATCCAGATACTCTTTCTGCTCTAGATGCCTTTAAACTACCGTAAAAACCCTTAAATGACGCCCTAACCTAAGGAAATTTAACACTAAACAGTATGTTCATTTAACATTGAAAGGTGTGGACCTGCATAGACACTGGACCAGTGTTAAATTTAACACACTCAGTGTTAGAATTTGCTGTGTGTGTGTGTGTGTGTGTGTGTGTGTGTGTGTGTGTGTGTGTGTGTGTGTGTGTGTGTGTGTGTGTGTGTGTGTGTGTGTGTGTGTGTGTGTGTGTGTGTGTGTGTGTGTGTGTGTGTGTGTGTGTGTGTGTGTGTGTTATGGTTATGTTATGATGCTTTTATTGCATCAAATGGTTGTTTTATTGCAACAGAATAAGGGAACGCTCATCTGTGTTCTACTGAGGATGGGCCTCTGGGAGATTTAACACTGACAGGAGATTTATGCTGTTTGGGTGATAAAGCCTAATGAGCATTCCAGAGCATGAGTTAATGTTTCTGTTCTATACCAGGGAGACATGACCCCAGGACCAAACTCTTTGTCTCTACACAATGACAACTGTATTTACAGAAGATACCGTCTACTGTGAATTATAGGTATCTTTCATACAAATCTTAACCTTGTGACCCATTCTGTACATGTTACGTCCGTCGTTGGAATGAGACCAAGGTGCAGCGTGGTAAGCGTGCATCTTTCTTTATTTAGATGAACACCAAAAAAAAACACCAAAAGATAAACGAACGTAACGTTCTGCAGGCTACACAGTAACTGTACAAAAACAAGATCCCACAAAATAAAGTGGGGAAACAGGCTGCCTAAGTATGATCCCCAATCATAGACAACGATAGACAGCTGCCTCTGATTGGGAACCACACTCGGCCAACAAAGAAATAGACAAACTAGAATGCCCACCCAAATCACACCCTGACCTAACCAAATAGAGAAATAAAAATGCTCTCTAAGGTCAGGGCGTGATAGTACATCTGTTGTTCGTCATGTAGGTTGAAAGGGGTGTATCTTTGCTATAAAATACCTTTGTACTTTTTGTCTCAGGCCTCTCAATGAATTATCTGGGGGTTCACTTTATATGTGTGTGTTGTATTGACCTGCTCCCTTATTAATAAGCAAATAAAGATTTAGTTTAAGTATAACTCTGACTTGTGTGACAAGTTTGTCTCTCCTCATTTGGATAGTAAAGAAATGAACCACCATGGTCACTGTGCGAGA